>NW_027189735.1:0-101799 GCF_040958095.1 Procambarus clarkii
ACACATTGATTTTTATAATTTTTATTGGAAACAACATTGTCATATGTCTTTTCATGGATCTAAATAGTACGAAACCTCGCTTTATGATTCGAAGTTAAAATCCTCAAATTTGGTATAATAGTGACTTTTTTCACGTTTTTCATGTAGTTTGATATTACGTAAATATATTCATTTTTACCAATATTTCGATACTATTTCATGTAATATCACGATATGTGATTTGGCCTTCAAATCTCAGAATTTCGCATAATATTGCATTTTTAGCAAGTTTTATAGCATTTTGTTTCGTACGAAAAATCATCGAATTTAGCAATATTTTGACGTTTATCATCCCCTTTTCCTTTATGTGATTTAATCAAAATATCATCGAATTAGGCAATATTTTGCCGTTTTTCCACGTTTTTGTGAATTTTCAGTTTAATAGTATTAATTCATTAAATATACAATAAAAATGATGCAAACACATAATTGATTAGATAGTAACCTTAAATACTTCATTTTCAATCATCTATTTGTTTCTCGTTAAAATACTGAGTAAGATATTGAAAAGGGGAGAAGTTCGGTTTTTATTGCATATATCGACTTTTCAGCCGGAATAGAGCGGTTTTATGTGTACATCTTCCATCGGTAATATAAACGGAAAATCAGGAACATTTTAGTTAATTCTAATGAAAACACATTGATTTTTATCATTTGTATTGGAAACAACATTGTCATATGTCTTTTCTTGGATCTATATAATACGAAACCTCGCATTATGATTCGAAGTTAAAATCCTCAAATTTGGTATAATCGTGACTTTTTTCACGTTTTTCATGTAGTTTGATATTACGTAAATATATTCATTTTACCAATATTTCGATACTATTTCATGTAGTATCACGGTATGTGATTTGGCCTTCAAATCTCAGAATTTCACATAATATTGCATTTTAAGCAAGCTTTCTTGCCTTTTGTTTCGTACGAGAAATCATCGAATTTAGCAATATTTTGACGTTTATCATTCCCCTTTTCCTTTATGTGATTTAATCAAAATATCATCGAATTAGGCAATATTTTGCCGTTTTTCCACGTTTTTGTTAATTTTCAGTTTATTAGTATTAATTCATTAAATATACGATAAAAGTGATGCAAACACATAATTGATTAGATTGTAACCTTAAATACTTCATTTTCAATCATCTATTTGTTTCTCGAGTAAATACTGAGTAAGATATTGAAAAGGGGAGAAGTTCGGTTTTTATTGCATATATCGACTTTTCAGCCGGAATAGAGCGGTTTTATGTGTACATCTTCCATCGGTAATATAAACGGAAAATCAGGAACATTTCTGTTAATTCAAATGAAAACACATTGATTTTTATCATTTGTATTGGAAACAACATTGTCATATGTCTTTTCTTGGATCTAAATACTACGAAACCTCGCATTATGAATCGAAGTTAAAATCCTCAAATTTGGTATAATCGTTACTTTTTTCACGTTTTTCATGTAGTTTGATATTACGTAAATATATTCATTTTTACCAATATTTCGATACTATTTCAAGTAGTATCACGATATGTGATTTGGCCTTCAAATCTCAGAATTTCGCATAATATTGCATTTTAAGCAAGTTTTCTCGCATTTTGTTTTGAAATCATCGAATTTAGCAATATTTTGACGTTCATCATTCCCTTTTCCTTTATGTGATTTAATCAAAATATCATCGAATTAGGCAATATTTTGCCGTTTTTCCACGTTTTTGTGAATTTTCAGTTTATTATTATTAACTCAATAAATATACAATAAAAATGATGCAAACACATAATTGATTAGATTATAACCTTAAAAAATTCATTTTCAATCATCTATTTGTTTCTCTTTAAAATACTGAGTAAGATATTGAAAAAGGGGAGAAGTTCTGTTTTTATTGCATATATCGACGTTTCAGCCGGATTAGAGCGGTTTTACGTGTACATCTTCCATCGGTAATATAAACGGAAAATCAGGAACATTTTAGTTAATTCTAATGAAAACACATTGATTTTTATAATTTGTATTGGAAACAACATTGTCATATGTCTTTTCATGGATCTAAATAGTACGAAACCTCGCTTATGATTCGAAGTTAAAATCCTCAAATTTGGTATAATAGTGACTTTTTTCACGTTTTTCATGTAGTTTGATATTACGTAAATATATTCATTTTACCAATATTTCGATACTATTTCATGTAGTATCACGGTATGTGATTTGGCCTTCAAATCTCAGAATTTCACATAATATTGCATTTTAAGCAAGTTTTCTTGCATTTTGTTTCGTACGAGAAATCATCGAATTTAGCAATATTTTGACGTTTATCATTCCCTTTTCCTTTATGTGATTTAATCAAAATATCATCGAATTAGGCAATATTTTGCCGTTTTTCCACGTTTTTGTGAATTTTCAGTTTATTAGTATTAACTCAATAATATACAATAAAAAAAATGCAAACACATAATTGATTAGATTATAACCTTAAATACTTAATTTTCAATCATCTATTTGTTTCTCTTTAAAATACTGAGTAAGACATTGAAAAGGGGAGAAGTTCTGTTTTTATTGCATATATCGACGTTTTAGCCGGATTAGAGCGGTTTTACGTGTACATCTTCCATCGGTAATATAAACGGAAATTCAGGAACATTTAATTAATTCTAATGAAAACACATATATTTTTATAATTTGTATTGGAAACAACATTGTCATAAGTCTTTTCATGGATCTAAATAGTACGAAACCTCGCTTTATGATTCGAAGTTAAAATCCTCAAATTTGGTATAATCGTTACATTTTTCATGTTTTTCATGTAGTTTGATATTACGTAAATATATTCATTTTTACCAATATTTCGATACTATTTCATGTAGTATCACGATATGTGATTTGGCCTTCATATCTCAGAATTTCGCATAATACTGCATTTTAAGCAAGTTTTCTTGCATTTTGTTTCGTACGAAAAATCATCGAATTTAGCAATATTTTGACGTTTATCATCCCCTTTTCCTTTATGTGATATAATCAAAATATCATCGAATTAGGCAATATTTTGCCGTTTTTCCACGTTTTTGTGAATTTTCAGTTTATTAGTATTAACTCAATAAATCTACAATAAAAAAAAATGCAAACACATAATTGATTAGATTATAACCTTAAATACTTCATTTTCAATCATCTATTTGTTTCCCTTTAAAATACTTAGTAAGACATTGAAAAGGGGAGAAGTTCTGTTTTTATAGCATATATCGACGTTTCAGCCGGATTAGAGCGGTTTTACGTGTACATCTTCCATCGGTAATATAAACGGAAATTCAGGAACATTTTAGTTAATTCTAATGAAAACACATTGATTTTTATAATTTGTATTGGAAACAACATTGTCATATATCTTTTCATGGATCTAAATAGTACGAAACCTCGCATTATGATTCGAAGTTAAAATCCTCAAATTTGGTATAATAGTGACTTTTTTCACGTTTTTCATGTAGTTTGATATTACGTAAATATATTCATTTTACCAATATTTCGATACTATTTCATGTAGTATCACGGTATGTGATTTGGCCTTCAAATCTCAGAATTTCACATAATATTGCATTTTAAGCAAGTTTTATTGCATTTTGTTTCGTACGAGAAATCATCGAATTTAGCAATATTTTGACGTTTATCATTCCCTTTTCCTTTATGTGATTTAATCAAAATATCATCGAATTTGGCAATATTTTGCCGTTTTTCCACGTTTTTGTGAATTTTCAGTTTATTAGTATTAATTCATTAAATATACAATAAAAATGATGCAAACACATAATTGATTAGATAGTAACCTTGAATACTTCATTTTCAATCATCTATTTGTTTCTCGTTAAAATACTGTGTAAGATATTGAAAAGGGGAGAAGTTCGGGTTTTCTTGCATATATCGACTTTTCAGCTGGAATAGAGCGGTTTTACGTGTACATCTTCCATCGGTAATATAAACAGAAAATCAGGAACATTTTAGTTAATTCTAATGAAAACACATTGATTTTTATAATTTGTATAGGAAACAACATTGTCATATGTCTTTTCATGGATCTAAATAGTACTAAATCTCGCTTTATGATTCGAAGTTAAAATCCTCAAATTTGGTATAATAGTGACTTTTTCACGTTTTTCATGTAGTTTGATATTACGTATATATATATTCATTTTTACCAATATTTCGATACTAATTCATGTAGTGTCACGATATGTGATTTGGTATTCAAATCTTAGAATTTCGCATAATATTGCATTTTAAGCAAGTTTTCTTGCATTTTGTTTTGTACGAAAAATCATCGAATTTAGCAATATTTTGTGGTTTATCATTCCCTTTTCCTTTATGTGATTTAATCAAATATCATCGAATTAGGCAATATTTTGCCGTTTTTCCACGTTTTTGTGAATTTTCAGTTTATTAGTATTAATTCATTAAATATACAATAAAAATGATGCAAACACATAATTGATTATATAGTAACCTTCATACTTCATTTTCAATTATCTATTTGTTTCTCGTTAAAATACTGAGTAAGATATTGACAAGGGGAGAAGTTCGGTTTTTATTGCATATATCGACTTTTCAGCCGGAATAGAGCGGTTTTACGTGTACATCTTCCATCGGTAATATAAACGGAAAATCAGGAACATTTTAGTTAATTCTAATGAAAACACATTGATTTTATAATTTGTATTGGAAACAACATTGTCATATGTCTTTTCATGGATCTAAATAGTACGAAATCTCGCTTTATGATTCGAAGTTAAAATCCTCAAATTTGGTATAATAGTGACTTTTTCACGTTTTTCATGTAGTTTGATATTACGTATATATATTCATTTTTACCAATATTTCGATACTAATTCATGTAGTGTCAGAATATGTGATTTGACCTTCAAATCTCAGAATTTCGCATAATATTGCATTTTAAGCAAGTTTTCTTGCATTTTGTTTCGTACGAGAAATCATCGAATTTAGCAATATTTTGACGTTTATCATTCCCTTTTCCTTTATGTGATTTAATCAAAATATCATCGAATTAGGCAATATTTTGCCGTTTTTCCACGTTTTTGTGAATTTTCAGTTTATTAGTATTAACTCAATATATATACAATAAAAAAAATGCAAACACATAATTGATTAGATTATAACCTTAAATACTTAATTTTCAATCATCTATTTGTTTCTCTTTAAAATACTGAGTAAGACATTGAAAAGGGGAGAAGTTCTGTTTTTATTGCATATATCGACGTTTTAGCCGGATTAGAGCGGTTTTACGTGTACATCTTCCATCGGTAATATAAACGGAAATTCAGGAACATTTTAGTTAATTCTAATGAAAACACATTGATTTTTATCATTTGTATTGGAAACAACATTGTCATATGTCTTTTCATGGATCTATAATAGTACGAAACCTCGCATTATGATTCGAAGTTAAAATCCTCAAATTTGGTATAATCGTGACTTTTTTCACGTTTTTCATGTAGTTTGATATTACGTAAATATATTCATTTTACCAATATTTCGATACTATTTCATGTAGTATCACGATATGTGATTTGGCCTTCAAATCTCAGAATTTCGCATAATATTGCATTTTAAGCAAGTTTTCTCGCATTTTGTTTCGTACGAAAAATCATCGAATTTAGCAATATTTTGACGTTCATCATTCCCTTTTCCTTTATGTGATTTAATCAAAATATCATCGAATTAGGCAATATTTTGTCCGTTTTTCCACGTTTTTGTGAATTTTCAGTTTATTATTATTAACTCAATAAATATACAATAAAAAATGATGCAAACACATAATTGATTAGATTATAACCTTAAATACTTCATTTTCAATCATCTATTTGTTTCTCTTTAAAATACTGAGTAAGATATTGAAAAGGGGAGAAGTTCTGTTTTTATTGCATATATCGACGTTTCAGCCGGATTAGAGCGGTTTTACGTGTACATCTTCCATCGGTAATATAAACGGAAAATCAGGAACATTTTAGTTAATTCTAATGAAAGCACATTGATTTTTATAATTTGTATTGGAAACAACATTGTCATATGTCTTTTCATGGATCTAAATAGTACGAAACCTCGCTTTATGATTCGAAGTTAAAATCCTCAAATTTGGTATAATAGTGACTTTTTTCACGTTTTTCATGTAGTTTGATATTACGTAAATATATTCATTTTACCAATATTTCGATACTATTTCATGCTAGTATCACGGTATGTGATTTGGCCTTCAAATCTCAGAATTTCACATAATATTGCATTTTAAGCAAGTTTTCTTGCATTTTGTTTCGTACGAGAAATCATCGAATTTAGCAATATTTTGACGTTTATCATTCCCTTTTCCTTTATGTGATTTAATCAAAATATCATCGAATTAGGCAATATTTTGCCGTTTTTCCACGTTTTCGTGAATTTTCAGTTTATTAGTATTAATTCATTAAATATACAATAAAAATGATGCAAACACATAATTGATTAGATAGTAACCTTGAATACTTCATTTTCAATCATCTATTTGTTTCTCGTTAAAATACTGTGTAAGATATTGAAAAGGGGAGAAGTTCGGGTTTTCTTGCATATATCGACTTTTCAGCTGGAATAGAGCGGTTTTACGTGTACATCTTCCATCGGTAATATAAACAGAAAATCAGGAACATTTTAGTTAATTCTAATGAAAACACATTGATTTTTTATAATTTGTATAGGAAACAACATTGTCATATGTCTTTTCATGGATCTAAATAGTACTAAATCTCGCTTTATGATTCGAAGTTAAAATCCTCAAATTTGGTATAATAGTGACTTTTTCACGTTTTTCATGTAGTTTGATATTACGTATATATATTCATTTTTACCAATATTTCGATACTAATTCATGTAGTGTCACGATATGTGATTTGGTATTCAAATCTTAGAATTTCGCATAATATTGCATTTTAAGCAAGTTTTCTTGCATTTTGTTTTGTACGAAAAATCATCGAATTTAGCAATATTTTGTGGTTTATCATTCCCTTTTCCTTTATGTGATTTAATCAAAATATCATCGAATTAGGCAATATTTTGCCGTTTTTCCACGTTTTTGTGAATTTTCAGTTTATTAGTATTAATTCATTAAATATACAATAAAAATGATGCAAACACATAATTGATTATATAGTAACCTTCATACTTCATTTTCAATTATCTATTTGTTTCTCGTTAAAATACTGAGTAAGATATTGACAAGGGGAGAAGTTCGGTTTTTATTGCATATATCGACTTTTCAGCCGGAATAGAGCGGTTTTACGTGTACATCTTCCATCGGTAATATAAACGGAAAATCAGGAACATTTTAGTTAATTCTAATGAAAACACATTGATTTTTATAATTTGTATTGGAAACAACATTGTCATATGTCTTTTCATGGATCTAAATAGTACGAAATCTCGCTTTATGATTCGAAGTTAAAATCCTCAAATTTGGTATAATAGTGACTTTTTCACGTTTTTCATGTAGTTTGATATTACGTATATATATTCATTTTTACCAATATTTCGATACTAATTCATGTAGTGTCAGAATATGTGATTTGACCTTCAAATCTCAGAATTTCGCATAATATTGCATTTCTAGCAAGTTTTCTTGCATTTTGTTTCGTACGAGAAATCATCGAATTTAGCAATATTTTGACGTTTATCATTCCCTTTTCCTTTATGTGATTTAATCAAAATATCATCGAATTAGGCAATATTTTGCCGTTTTTCCACGTTTTTGTGAATTTTCAGTTTATTAGTATTAACTCAATATATATACAATAAAAAAAATGCAAACACATAATTGATTAGATTATAACCTTAAATACTTAATTTTCAATCATCTATTTGTTTCTCTTTAAAATACTGAGTAAGACATTGAAAAGGGGAGAAGTTCTGTTTTTATTGCATATATCGACGTTTTAGCCGGATTAGAGCGGTTTTACGTGTACATCTTCCATCGGTAATATAAACGGAAATTCAGGAACATTTTAGTTAATTCTAATGAAAACACATTGATTTTTATAATTTGTATTGGAAACAACATTGTCATATGTCTTTTCATGGATCTAACTAGTACGAAACCTCGCTTTATGATTCGAAGTTAAAATCCTCTAATTTGGTATAATCGTTACTTTTTTCATGTTTTTCATGTAGTTTGATATTACGTAAATATATTCATTTTTACCAATATTTCGATACTATTTCATGTAGTATCACGATATGTGATTTGGCCTTCATATCTCAGAATTTCGCATAATACTGCATTTTAAGCAAGTTTTCTTGCATTTTGTTTCGTACGAAAAATCATCGAATTTAGCAATATTTTGACGTTTATCATCCCCTTTTCATTTATGTGATTTAATCAAAATATCATCGAATTAGGCAATATTTTGCCGTTTTTCCACGTTTTTGTGAATTTTCAGTTTATTAGTATTAACTCAATAAATCTACAATAAAAAAAAATGCAAACACATAATTGATTAGATTATAACCTTAAATACTTCATTTTCAATCATCTATTTGTTTCCCTTTAAAATACTTAGTAAGACATTGAAAAGGGGAGAAGTTCTGTTTTTATAGCATATATCGACGTTTCAGCCGGATTAGAGCGGTTTTACGTGTACATCTTCCATCGGTAATATAAACGGAAATTCAGGAACATTTTAGTTAATTCTAATGAAAACACATTGATTTTTATAATTTGTATTGGAAACAACATTGTCATATATCTTTTCATGGATCTAAATAGTACGAAACCTCGCATTATGATTCGAAGTTAAAATCCTCAAATTTGGTATAATCGTTACTTTTTTCACGTATTTCATGTAGTTTGATATTACGTAAATATATTCGTTTTTACCAATATTTCGATACTATTTCATGTAGTATCACGATATGTGATTTGGCCTTCAAATCTCAGAATTTCGCATAATATTGCATTTTAAGCAAGTTTTATAGCATTTTGTTTCGTACGAAAAATCATCGAATTTAGCAATATTTTGACGTTTATCATCCCCTTTTCCTTTATGTGATTTAATCAAAATATCATCGAATTAGGCAATATTTTGCCGTTTTTCCACGTTTTTGTTAATTTTCAGTTTATTAGTATTAATTCATTAAACATACAATAAAAATGATGCAAACACATAATTGATTAGATAGTAACCTTAAATACTTCATTATCAATCATCTATTTGTTTCTCTTTAAAATCCTAAGTAAGATATTGAAAAGGGGAGAAGTTGTGTTTTTATTGCATATATCGATGTTTCAGCCGGATCAGAGCGGTTTTACGTGTACATCTTCCATCGGTAATATAAACGGAAAATCAGGAACATTTCAGTTAATTCTAATGAAAACATATTGATTTTTATAATTTGTATTGGAAACAACATTGTCATATGTCTTTTCATGGATCTAAATAGTACGAAACCTCGCTTTATGATTCGAAGTTAAAATCCTCAAATTTGGTATAATCGTTACTTTTTTCATGTTTTTCATGTAGTTTGATATTACGTAAATATATTCATTTTTACTAATATTTCGATACTATTTCATGTAGTATCACGATATGTGATTTGGCCTTCATATCTCAGAATTTCGCATAATACTGCATTTTAAGCAAGTTTTCTTGCATTTTGTTTCGTACGAAAAATCATCGAATTTAGCAATATTTTGACGTTTATCATCCCCTTTTCCTTTATGTGATTTAATCAAAATATCATCGAATTAGGCAATATTTTGCCGTTTTTCCACGTTTTTGTGAATTTTCTGTTTATTAGTATTAACTCAATAAATCTACAATAAAAAAAAATGCAAACACATAATTGATTAGATTATAACCTTAAATACTTCATTTTCAATCATCTATTTGTTTCCCTTTAAAATACTTAGTAAGACATTGAAAAGGGGAGAAGTTCTGTTTTTATAGCATATATCGACGTTTCAGCCGGATTTAGAGCGGTTTTACGTGTACATCTTCCATCGGTAATATAAACGGAAATTCAGGAACATTTTAGTTAATTCTGATGAAAACACATTGATTTTTATAATTTGTATTGGAAACAACATTGTCATATATCTTTTCATGGATCTAAATAGTACGAAACCTCGCATTATGATTCGAAGTTAAAATCCTCAAATTTGGTATAATCGTTACTTTTTTCACGTTTTTCATGTAGTTTGATATTACGTAAATATATTCGTTTTTACCAATATTTCGATACTATTTCATGTAGTATCACGATATGTGATTTGGCCTTCAAATCTCAGAATTTCGCATAATATTGCATTTTAAGCAAGTTTTATAGCATTTTGTTTCGTACGAAAAATCATCGAATTTAGCAATATTTTGACGTTTATCATCCCCTTTTCCTTTATGTGATTTAATCAAAATATCATCGAATTAGGCAATATTTTGCCGTTTTTCCACGTTTTTGTTAATTTTCAGTTTATTAGTATTAATTCATTAAACATACAATAAAAATGATGCAAACACATAATTGATTAGATAGTAACCTTAAATACTTCATTTTCAATCATCTATTTGTTTCTCTTTAAAATCCTAAGTAAGATATTGAAAAGGGGAGAAGTTGTGTTTTTATTGCATATATCGACGTTTCAGCCGGATCAGAGCGGTTTTACGTGTACATCTTCCATCGGTAATATAAACGGAAAATCAGGAACATTTCAGTTAATTCTAATGAAAACATATTGATTTTTATAATTTGTATTGGAAACAACATTGTCATATGTCTTTTCATGGATCTAAATAGTACGAAACCTCGCTTTATGATTCGAAGTTAAAATCCTCAAATTTGGTATAATAGTGACTTTTTTCACGTTTTTCATGTAGTTTGATATTACGTAAATATATTCATATTTACCAATATTTCGATACTATTTCATGTAGTATCACGATATGTGATTTGGCCTTCAAATCTCAGAATTTCGCATAATATTGCATTTTAAGCAAGTTTTATAGCATTTTGTTTCGTACGAAAAATCATCGAATTTAGCAATATTTTGATGTTTATCATCCCCTTTTCCTTTATGTGATTTAATCAAAATATCATCGAATTAGGCAATATTTTGCCGTTTTTCCACGTTTTTGTGAATTTTCAGTTTAATAGTATTAATTCATTAAATATACAATAAAAATGATGCAAACACATAATTGATTAGATAGTAACCTTAAATACTTCATTTTCCATCATCTATTTGTTTCTCGTTAAAATACTGAGTAAGATATTGAAAAGGGGAGAAGTTCGGTTTTTATTGCATATATCGACTTTTCAGCCGGAATAGAGCGGTTTTATGTTTACATCTTCCATCGGTAATATAAACGGAAAATCAGGAACATTTTAGTTAATTCTAATGAAAACACATTGATTTTTATCATTTGTATTGGAAACAACATTGTCATATGTCTTTTCTTGGATCTATATAATACGAAACCTCGCATTATGATTCGAAGTTAAAATCCTCAAATTTGGTATAATCGTGACTTTTTTCACGTTTTTCATGTAGTTTGATATTACGTAAATATATTCATTTTACCAATAATTCGATACTATTTCATGTAGTATCACGGTATGTGATTTGGCCTTCAAATCTCAGAATTTCACATAATATTGCATTTTAAGCAAGTTTTCTTGCATTTTGTTTCGTACGAGAAATCATTGAATTTAGCAATATTATGACGTTTATCATTCCCTTTTCCCTTATGTGATTTAATCAAAATATCATCGAATTAGGCAATATTTTGCCGTTTTTCCACGTTTTTGTGAATTTTCAGTTTATTAGTATTAACTCAATAAATATACAATAAAAAAAAATGCAAACACATAATTGATTAGATTATAACCTTAAATACTTCATTTTCGATCATCTATTTGTTTCTCTTTAAAATACTGAGTAAGACATTGAAAAGGGGAGAAGTTTTCTTTTTATTGCATATATCGACGTTTTTGCCGGATTAGAGCGGTTTTACGTGTACATCTTCCATCGGTAATATAAACGGAAAATCAGGAACATTTTAGTTAATTCTAATGAAAACACATTGATTTTTATAATTTGTATTAGAAACAACATTGTCATATGTCTTTTCATGGATCTAAATAGTACGAAACCTCGCTTTATGATTCGAAGTTAAAATCCAAAATTTGGTATAATAGTGACTTTTTTCACGTTTTTCATGTAGTTTGATATTACGTAACTATATTCATTTTTACCAATATTTCGATACTATTTCATGTAGTATCACGATATGTGATTTGGCCTTCAAATCTCAGAATTTCGCATAATATTGCATTTTAAGCAAGTTTTATAGCATTTTGATTCGTACGAAAAATCATCGAATTTAGCAATATTTTGACGTTTATCATCCCCTTTTCCTTTATGTGATTTAATCAAAATATCATCGAATTAGGAAATATTTTGCCGTTTTTCCACGTTTTTGTTAATTTTCAGTTTATTAGTATTAATTCATTAAACATACAATAAAAATGATGCAAACACATAATTGATTAGATAGTAACCTTAAATACTTCATTTTCAATCATCTATTTGTTTCTCTTTAAAATCCTAAGTAAGATATTGAAAAGGGGAGAAGTTGTGTTTTTATTGCATATATCGACGTTTCAGCCGGATCAGAGCGGTTTTACGTGTACATCTTCCATCGGTAATATAAACGGAAAATCAGGAACATTTCAGTTAATTCTAATGAAAACATATTGATTTTTATAATTTGTATTGGAAACAACATTGTCATATGTCTTTTCATGGATCTAAATAGTACGAAACCTCGCTTTATGATTCGAAGTTAAAATCCTCAAATTTGGTATAATCGTTACTTTTTTCATGTTTTTCATGTAGTTTGATATTACGTAAATATATTCATTTTTACCAATATTTCGATACTATTTCATGTAGTATCACGATATGTGATTTGGCCTTCATATCTCAGAATTTCGCATAATACTGCATTTTAAGCAAGTTTTCTTGCATTTTGTTTCGTACGAAAAATCATCGAATTTAGCAATATTTTGACGTTTATCATCCCCTTTTCCTTTATGTGATTTAATCAAAATATCATCGAATTAGGCAATATTTTGCCGTTTTTCCACGTTTTTGTGAATTTTCAGTTTATTAGTATTAACTCAATAAATCTACAATAAAAAAAAATGCAAACACATAATTGATTAGATTATAACCTTAAATACTTAATTTTCAATCATCTATTTGTTTCCCTTTAAAATACTTAGTAAGACATTGAAAAGGGGAGAAGTTCTGTTTTTATAGCATATATCGACGTTTCAGCCGGATTAGAGCGGTTTTACGTGTACATCTTCCATCGGTAATATAAACGGAAATTCAGGAACATTTTAGTTAATTCTAATGAAAACACATTGATTTTTATAATTTGTATTGGAAACAACATTGTCATATATCTTTTCATGGATCTAAATAGTACGAAACCTCGCATTATGATTCGAAGTTAAAATCCTCAAATTTGGTATAATCGTTACTTTTTTCACGTTTTTCATGTAGTTTGATATTACGTAAATATATTCGTTTTTACCAATATTTCGATACTATTTCATGTAGTATCACGATATGTGATTTGGCCTTCAAATCTCAGAATTTCGCATAATATTGCATTTTAAGCAAGTTTTATAGCATTTTGTTTCGTACGAAAAATCATCGAATTTAGCAATATTTTGACGTTTATCATCCCCTTTTCCTTTATGTGATTTAATCAAAATATCATCGAATTAGGCAATATTTTGCCGTTTTTCCACGTTTTTGTTAATTTTCAGTTTATTAGTATTAATTCATTAAACATACAATAAAAATGATGCAAACACATAATTGATTAGATAGTAACCTTAAATACTTCATTTTCAATCATCTATTTGTTTCTCTTTAAAATCCTAAGTAAGATATTGAAAAGGGGAGAAGTTGTGTTTTTATTGCATATATCGACGTTTCAGCCGGATCAGAGCGGTTTTACGTGTACATCTTCCATCGGTAATATAAACGGTAAATCAGGAACATTTCAGTTAATTCTAATGAAAACATATTGATTTTTATAATTTGTATTGGAAACAACATTGTCATATGTCTTTTCATGGATCTAAATAGTACGAAACCTCGCTTTATGATTTGAAGTTAAAATCCTCAAATTTGGTATAATAGTGACTTTTTTCACGTTTTTCATGTAGTTTGATATTACGTAAATATATTCATATTTACCAATATTTCGATACTATTTCATGTAGTATCACGATATGTGATTTGGCCTTCAAATCTCAGAATTTCGCATAATATTGCATTTTAAGCAAGTTTTATAGCATTTTGTTTCGTACGAAAAATCATCGAATTTAGCAATATTTTGATGTTTATCATCCCCTTTTCCTTTATGTGATTTAATCAAAATATCATCGAATTAGGCAATATTTTGCCGTTTTTCCACGTTTTTGTGAATTTTCAGTTTAATAGTATTAATTCATTAAATATACAATAAAAATGATGCAAACACATAATTGATTAGATAGTAACCTTAAATACTTCATTTTCCATCATCTATTTGTTTCTCGTTAAAATACTAAGATATTGAAAAGGGGAGAAGTTCGGTTTTTATTGCATATATCGACTTTTCAGCCGGAATAGAGCGGTTTTATGTTTACATCTTCCATCGGTAATATAAACGGAAAATCAGGAACATTTTAGTTAATTCTAATGAAAACACATTGATTTTTATCATTTGTATTGGAAACAACATTGTCATATGTCTTTTCTTGGATCTATATAATACGAAACCTCGCATTATGATTCGAAGTTAAAATCCTCAAATTTGGTATAATCGTGACTTTTTTCACGTTTTTCATGTAGTTTGATATTACGTAAATATATTCATTTTACCAATATTTCGATACTATTTCATGTAGTATCACGGTATGTGATTTGGCCTTCAAATCTCAGAATTTCACATAATATTGCATTTTAAGCAAGTTTTCTTGCATTTTGTTTCGTACGAGAAATCATTGAATTTAGCAATATTTTGACGTTTATCATTCCCTTTTCCTTTATGTGATTTAATCAAAATATCATCGAATTAGGCAATATTTTGCCGTTTTTCCACGTTTTTGTGAATTTTCAGTTTATTAGTATTAATTCATTAAATATACAATAAAAATGATGCAAACACATAATTGATTAGATTATAACCTTAAATACTTAATTTTCAATCATCTATTTGTTTCTCTTTAAAATACTGAGTAAGACATTGAAAAGGGGAGAAGTTCTGTTTTTATTGCATATATCGACGTTTTAGCCGGATTAGAGCGGTTTTACGTGTACATCTTCCATCGGTAATATAAACGGAAATTCAGGAACATTTTAGTTAATTCTAATGAAAACACATTGATTTTTATAATTTGTATTGGAAACAACATTGTCATATGTCTTTTCATGGATCTAAATAGTACGAAACCTCGCTTTATGATTCGAAGTTAAAATCCTCAAATTTGGTATAATCGTTACTTTTTTCATGTTTTTCATGTAGTTTGATATTACGTAAATATATTCATTTTTACCAATATTTCGATACTATTTCATGTAATATCACGATATGTGATTTGGCCTTCATATCTCAGAATTTCGCATAATACTGCATTTTAAGCAAGTTTTCTTGCATTTTGTTTCGTACGAAAAATCATCGAATTTAGCAATATTTTGACGTTTATCATCCCCTTTTCCTTTATGTGATTTAATCAAAATATCATCGAATTAGGCAATATTTTGCCGTTTTTCCACGTTTTTGTGAATTTTCAGTTTATTAGTATTAACTCAATAAATATACAATAAAAAAAATGCAAACACATAATTGATTAGATTATAACCTTAAATACTTAATTTTCAATCATCTATTTGTTTCTCTTTAAAATACTGAGTAAGACATTGAAAAGGGGAGAAGTTCTGTTTTTATTACATATATCGACGTTTTAGCCGGATTAGAGCGGTTTTACGTGTACATCTTCCATCGGTAATATAAACGGAAATTCAGGAACATTTTAGTTAATTCTAATGAAAACACATTGATTTTTATAATTTGTATTGGAAACAACATTGTCATATGTCTTTTCATGGATCTAAATAGTACGAAACCTCGCTTTATGATTCGAAGTTAAAATCCTCAAATTTGGTATAATCGTTACTTTTTTCATGTTTTTCATGTAGTTTGATATTACGTAAATATATTCATTTTTACCAATATTTCGATACTATTTCATGTAGTATCACGATATGTGATTTGGCCTTCATATCTCAGAATTTCGCATAATACTGCATTTTAAGCAAGTTTTCTTGCATTTTGTTTCGTACGAAAAATCATCGAATTTAGCAAAATTTTGACGTTTATCATCCCCTTTTCCTTTATGTGATTTAATCAAAATATCATCGAATTAGGCAATATTTTGCCGTTTTTCCATGTTTTTGTGAATTTTCAGTTTATTAGTATTAATTCATTAAACATACAATAAAAATGATGCAAACACATAATTGATTAGATAGTAACCTTAAATACTTCATTTTCAATCATCTATTTGTTTCTCTTTAAAATCTTGAGTAAGATATTGAAAAGGGGAGAAGTTGTGTTTTTATTGCATATATCGACGTTTCAGCCGGATCAGAGCGGTTTTACGTGTACATCTTCCATCGGTAATATAAACGGAAAATCAGGAACATTTCAGTTAATTCTAATGAAAACATATTGATTTTTATAATTTGTATTGGAAACAACATTGTCATATGTCTTTTCATGGATCTAAATAGTACGAAACCTCGCTTTATGATTCGAAGTTAAAATCCTCAAATTTGGTATAATCGTGACTTTTTTCACGTTTTTCATGTAGTTTGATATTACGTAAATATATTCATTTTTACCAATATTTCGATACTATTTCATGTAGTATTACGATATGTGATTTGGCCTTCAAATCTCAGAATTTCGCATAATATTGCATTTTAAGCAAGTTTTCTTGCATTTTGTTTCATACTAAAAATCATCAAATTTAGCAATATTTTGACGTTTATCATCCCCTTTTCCTTTATGTGATTTAATCAAAATATCATCGAATTAGGCAATATTTTGCCGTTTTTCCACGTTTTTGTGAATTTTCAGTTTATTAGTATTAATTCATTAAATATACAATAAAAATGATGCAAACACATAATTGATTAGATAGTAACCTTGAATACTTCATTTTCAATCATCTATTTGTTTCTCGTTAAAATACTGTGTAAGATATTGAAAAGGGGAGAAGTTCGGTTTTTCTTGCATATATCGACTTTTCAGCTGGAATAGAGCGGTTTTACTTCCATCGGTAATATAAACAGAAAATCAGGAACATTTTAGTTAATTCTAATGAAAACACATTGATTTTTATAATTTGTATAGGAAACAACATTGTCATATGTCTTTTCATGGATCTAAATAGTACGAAACCTCGCTTTATGATTCGAAGTTAAAATCCTCAAATTTGGTATAATCGTTACTTTTTTCATGTTTTTCATGTAGTTTGATATTACGTAAATATATTCATTTTTACCAATATTTCGATACTATTTCATGTAATATCACGATATGTGATTTGGCCTTCATATCTCAGAATTTCGCATAATACTGCATTTTAAGCAAGTTTTCTTGCATTTTGTTTCGTACGAAAAATCATCGAATTTAGCAATATTTTGACGTTTATCATCCCCTTTTCCTTTATGTGATTTAATCAAAATATCATCGAATTAGGCAATATTTTGCCGTTTTTCCACGTTTTTGTGAATTTTCAGTTTATTAGTATTAACTCAATAAATATACAATAAAAAAAATGCAAACACATAATTGATTAGATTATAACCTTAAATACTTAATTTTCAATCATCTATTTGTTTCTCTTTAAAATACTGAGTAAGACATTGAAAAGGGGAGAAGTTCTGTTTTTATTACATATATCGACGTTTTAGCCGGATTAGAGCGGTTTTACGTGTACATCTTCCATCGGTAATATAAACGGAAATTCAGGAACATTTTAGTTAATTCTAATGAAAACACATTGATTTTTATAATTTGTATTGGAAACAACATTGTCATATGTCTTTTCATGGATCTAAATAGTACGAAACCTCGCTTTATGATTCGAAGTTAAAATCCTCAAATTTGGTATAATCGTTACTTTTTTCATGTTTTTCATGTAGTTTGATATTACGTAAATATATTCATTTTTACCAATATTTCGATACTATTTCATGTAGTATCACGATATGTGATTTGGCCTTCATATCTCAGAATTTCGCATAATACTGCATTTTAAGCAAGTTTTCTTGCATTTTGTTTCGTACGAAAAATCATCGAATTTAGCAAAATTTTGACGTTTATCATCCCCTTTTCCTTTATGTGATTTAATCAAAATATCATCGAATTAGGCAATATTTTGCCGTTTTTCCATGTTTTTGTGAATTTTCAGTTTATTAGTATTAATTCATTAAACATACAATAAAAATGATGCAAACACATAATTGATTAGATAGTAACCTTAAATACTTCATTTTCAATCATCTATTTGTTTCTCTTTAAAATCTTGAGTAAGATATTGAAAAGGGGAGAAGTTGTGTTTTTATTGCATATATCGACGTTTCAGCCGGATCAGAGCGGTTTTACGTGTACATCTTCCATCGGTAATATAAACGGAAAATCAGGAACATTTCAGTTAATTCTAATGAAAACATATTGATTTTTATAATTTGTATTGGAAACAACATTGTCATATGTCTTTTCATGGATCTAAATAGTACGAAACCTCGCTTTATGATTCGAAGTTAAAATCCTCAAATTTGGTATAATCGTGACTTTTTTCACGTTTTTCATGTAGTTTGATATTACGTAAATATATTCATTTTTACCAATATTTCGATACTATTTCATGTAGTATTACGATATGTGATTTGGCCTTCAAATCTCAGAATTTCGCATAATATTGCATTTTAAGCAAGTTTTCTTGCATTTTGTTTCATACGAAAAATCATCAAATTTAGCAATATTTTGACGTTTATCATCCCCTTTTCCTTTATGTGATTTAATCAAAATATCATCGAATTAGGCAATATTTTGCCGTTTTTCCACGTTTTTGTGAATTTTCAGTTTATTAGTATTAATTCATTAAATATACAATAAAAATGATGCAAACACATAATTGATTAGATAGTAACCTTGAATACTTCATTTTCAATCATCTATTTGTTTCTCGTTAAAATACTGTGTAAGATATTGAAAAGGGGAGAAGTTCGGTTTTTCTTGCATATATCGACTTTTCAGCTGGAATAGAGCGGTTTTACTTCCATCGGTAATATAAACAGAAAATCAGGAACATTTTAGTTAATTCTAATGAAAACACATTGATTTTTATAATTTGTATAGGAAACAACATTGTCATATGTCTTTTCATGGATCTAAATAGTACGAAATCTCGCTTTATGATTCGAAGTTAAAATCCTCAAATTTGGTATAATAGTGACTTTTTTCACGTTTTTCATGTAGTTTGATATTACGTAAATATATTCGTTTTTACCAATATTTCGATACTATTTCATGTAGTATCACGATATGTGATTTGGCCTTCAAATCTCAGAATTTCGCCTAATATTGCATTTTAAACAAGTTTTATAGCATTTTGTTTCGTACGAAAAATCATCGAATTTAGCAATATTTTGACGTTTATCATCCCCTTTTCCTTTATGTGATTTAATCAAAATATCATCGAATTAGGCAATATTTTGCCGTTTTTCCACGTTTTTGTGAATTTTCAGTTTATTAGTATTAATTCATTAAATATACAATAAAAATGATGCAAACACATAATTGATTAGATAGTAACCTTAAATACTTCATTTTCAATCATCTATTTGTTTCTCTTTAAAATACTGAGTAAGACATTTAAAAGGGGAGAAGTTCTGTTTTTATTGCATATATCGACGTTTTAGCCGGATTAGAGCGGTTTTACGTGTACATCTTCCATCGGTAATATAAACGGAAAATCAGGAACATTTCAGTTAATTCTAATGAAAACATATTGATTTTTATAATTTGTATTGGAAACAACATTGTCATATGTCTTTTCATGGATCTAAATAGTACGAAACCTCGCTTTATGAATCGAAGTTAAAATCCTAAAATTTGGTATAATAGTGACTTTTTTCACGTTTTTCATGTAGTTTGATATTACGTATATATATTCATTTTTACCAATATTTCGATACTAATTCATGTAGTGTCAGGATATGTGATTTGACCTTCAAATCTCAGAATTTCGCATAATATTGCATTTTAAGCAAGTTTTCTTGCATTTTGTTTCGTACGAGAAATCATCGAATTTAGCAATATTTTGACGTTTATCATTCCCTTTTCCTTTATGTGATTTAATCAAAATATCATCGAATTAGGCAATATTTTGCCGTTTTTCCACGTTTTTGTGAATTTTCAGTTTATTAGTATTAACTCAATAAATATACAATAAAAAAAAATGCAAACACATAATTGATTAGATTATAACCTTAAATACTTAATTTTCAATCATATATTTGTTTCTCTTTAAAATACTGAGTAAGACATTGAAAAGGGGAGAAGTTCTGTTTTTATTGCATATATCGACGTTTTAGCCGGATTAGAGCGGTTTTACGTGTACATCTTCCATTGGTAATATAAACGGAAATTCAGGAACATTTTAGTTAATTCTAATGAAAACACATTGATTTTTATAATTTGTATTGGAAACCACATTGTCATATGTCTTTTCATGGATCTAAATAGTACGAAACCTCGTTTTATGATTCGAAGTTAAAATCCTCAAATTTGTTATAATCGTTACTTTTTTCATGTTTTTCATGTAGTTTGATATTACGTAAATATATTCATTTTTACCAATATTTCGATACTATTTCATGTAGTATCACGATATGTGATTTGGCCTTCATATCTCAGAATTTCGCATAATACTGCATTTTAAGCAAGTTTTCTTGCATTTTGTTTCGTACGAAAAATCATCGAATTTAGCAAAATTTTGACGTTTATCATCCCCTTTTCCTTTATGTGATTTAATCAAAATATCATCGAATTAGGCAATATTTTGCCGTTTTTCCACGTTTTTGTGAATTTTCAGTTTATTAGTATTAATTCATTAAACATACAATAAAAATGATGCAAACACATAATTGATTAGATAGTAACCTTAAATACTTCATTTTCAATCATCTATTTGTTTCTCTTTAAAATCCTGAGTAAGATATTGAAAAGGGGAGAAGTTGTGTTTTTATTGCATATATCGACGTTTCAGCTGGAATAGAGCGGTTTTACGTGTACATCTTCCATCGGTAATATAAACGGAAAATCAGGAACATTTCAGTTAATTCTAATGAAAACATATTGATTTTTATAATTTGTATTGGAAACATCATTGTCATATGTCTTTTCATGGATCTAAATAGTACGAAACCTCGCTTTATGATTCGAAGTTAAAATCCTCAAATTTGGTATAATCGTGACTTTTTTCACGTTTTTCATGTAGTTTGATATTACGTAAATATATTCATTTTTACCAATATTTCGATACTATTTCATGTAGTATTACGATATGTGATTTGGCCTTCAAATCTCAGAATTTCGCATAATATTGCATTTTAAGCAAGTTTTCTTGCATTTTGTTTCATACGAAAAATCATCAAATTTAGCAATATTTTGAAGTTTATCATCCCCTTTTCCTTTATGTGATTTAATCAAAATATCATCGAATTAGGCAATATTTTGCCGTTTTTCCACGTTTTTGTGAATTTTCAGTTTATTAGTATTAATTCATTAAATATACAATAAAAATGATGCAAACACATAATTGATTAGATAGTAACCTTGAATACTTCATTTTCAATCATCTATTTGTTTCTCGTTAAAATACTGTGTAAGATCTTGAAAAGGGGAGAAGTTCGGTTTTTCTTGCATATATCGACTTTTCAGCTGGACTAGAGCGGTTTTACGTGTACATCTTCCATCGGTAATATAAACAGAAAATCAGGAACATTTTAGTTAATTCTAATGAAAACACATTGATTTTTATAATTTGTATAGGAAACAACATTGTCATATGTCTTTTCATGGATCTAAATAGTACGAAATCTCGCTTAATGATTCGAAGTTAAAATCCTCAAATTTGGTATAATAGTGACTTTTTTCACGTTTTTCATGTAGTTTGATATTACGTATATATATTCATTTTTACCAATATTTCTATACTAAGTCATGTATTTTCCCGATATGTGATTTGGCCTTCAAATCTCAGAATTTCGCATAATATTGCATTTTAAGCAAGTTTTCCGGCATTTTGTTTCGTACGAAAAATCATCGAATTTAGCAATATTTTGACGTTTATCATTCCCTTTTCCTTTATGTGACTTAATCAAAATATCATCGAATTAGGCAATATTTTCCCGTTTTTCCACGTTTTTGTGAATTTTCAGTTTATTAGTATTAATTCATAAACATACAATAAAAATGATGCAAACACATAATTGATTAGATAGTAACCTTAAATACTTCATTTTCAATCATCTATTTGTTTCTCTTTAAAATCCTGAGTTAGATATTGAAAAGGGGAGAAGTTGTGTTTTTATTGCATATATCGACGTTTCAGCCGGATCAGAGCGGTTTTACGTGTACATCTTCCATCGGTAATATAAACGGAAAATCAGGAACATTTCAGTTAATTCTAATGAAAACATATTGATTTTTATAATTTGTATTGGAAACAACATTGTCATATGTCTTTTCATGGATCTAAATAGTACGAAACCTCGCTTTATGATTCGAAGTTAAAATCCTCAAATTTGGTATAATCGTGACTTTTTTCACGTTTTTCATGTAGTTTGATATTACGTAAATATATTCATTTTTACCAATATTTTGATACTATTTCATGTAGTATTACGATATGTGATTTGGCCTTCAAATCTCAGAATTTCGCATAATATTGCATTTTAAGCGAGTTTTCTTGCATTTTGTTTCATACGAAAAATCATCAAATTTAGCAATATTTTGACGTTTATCATCCCCTTTTCCTTTATGTGATTTAATCAAAATATCATCGAATTAGGCAATATTTTGCCGTTTTTCCACGTTTTTGTGAATTTTCAGTTTATTAGTATTAATTCATTAAATATACAATAAAAATGATGCAAACACATAATTGATTAGATAGTAACCTTGAATACTTCATTTTCAATCATCTATTTGTTTCTCGTTAAAATACTGTGTAAGATATTGAAAAGGGGAGAAGTTCGGTTTTTCTTACATATATCGACTTTTCAGCTGGAATAGAGCGGTTTTACGTGTACATCTTCCATCGGTAATATAAACAGAAAATCAGGAACATTTTAGTTAATTCTAATGAAAACACATTGATTTTTATAATTTGTATAGGAAACAACATTGTCATATGTCTTTTCATGGATCTAAATAGTACGAAATCTCGCTTTATGATTCGAAGTTAAAATACTCAAATTTGGTATAATAGTGACTTTTTTCACGTTTTTCATGTAGTTTGATATTACGTATATATATTCATTTTTACCAATATTTCTATACTAAGTCATGTATTTTCCCGATATGTGATTTGGCCTTCAAATCTCAGAATTTCGCATAATATTGCATTTTAAGCAAGTTTTCTTGCATTTTGTTTCGTACGAAAAAACATCGAATTTAGCAATATTTTGACGTTTATCATTCCCTTTTCCTTTATGTGACTTAATCAAAATATCATCGAATTAGGCAATATTTTCCCGTTTTTCCACGTTTTCGTGAATTTTCAGTTTATTAGTATTAATTCATTAAATATACAATAAAAATGATGCAAACATATAATTGATTAGATAGTAACCTTAAATACTTCATTTTCTATCGTCTATTTGTTTCTCGTTAAAATACTGAGTAAGATATTGACAAGGGGAGAAGTTCGGTTTTTATTGCATATATCGACTTTTCAGCCGGAAGAGAGCGGTTTTACGTGTACATCTTCCATCGGTAATATAAACGGAAAATCAGGAACATTTCAGTTAATTGCTAATGAAAACACATTGATTTTTATCGTTTGTATTGGAAACAACATTGTCATATGTCTTTTCTTGGATCTAAATAATACGAAACCTCGCATTATGATTTGAAGTTAAAATCCTCAAATTTGGTATAATCGTTACTTTTTTCACGTTTTTCATGTAGTTTGATATTACGTAAATATATTCGTTTTTACCAATATTTCGATACTATTTCATGTAGTATCACGATATGTGATTTGGCCTTCAAATCTCAGAATTTCGCCTAATATTGCATTTTAAACAAGTTTTATAGCATTTTGTTTCGTACGAAAAATCATCGAATTTAGCAATATTTTGACGTTTATCATCCCCTTTTCCTTTATGTGATTTAATCAAAATATCATCGAATTAGGCAATATTTTGCCGTTTTTCCACGTGTTTGTGAATTTTCAGTTTATTAGTATTAATTCATTAAATATACAATAAAAATGATGCAAACACATAATTGATTAGATAGTAACCTTAAATACTTCATTTTCAATCATCTATTTGTTTCTCTTTAAAATCCTGAGTAAGATATTGAAAAGGGGAGAAGTTGTGTTTTTATTGCATATATCGACGTTTCAGCCGGATTAGAGCGGTTTTACGTGTACATCTTCCATCGGTAATATAAACGGAAAATCAGGAACATTTCAGTTAATTCTAATGAAAACATATTGATTTTTATAATTTGTATTGGAAACAACATTGTCATATGTCTTTTCATGGATCTAAATAGTACGAAACCTCGCTTTATGAATCGAAGTTAAAATCCTAAAATTTGGTATAATAGTGACTTTTTTCACGTTTTTCATGTAGTTTGATATTACGTATATATATTCATTTTTACCAATATTTCGATACTAATTCATGTAGTGTCACGATAGGTGATTTGACCTTCAAATCTCAGAATTTCGCATAATATTGCATTTTAAGCAAGTTTTCTTGCATTTTGTTTCGTACGAGAAATCATCGAATTTAGCAATATTTTGACGTTTATCATTCCCTTTTCCTTTATGTGATTTAATCAAAATATCATCGAATTAGGCAATATTTTGCCGTTTTTCAACGTTTTTGTGAATTTTCAGTTTATTAGTATTAACTCAATAAATATACAATAAAAAAAAATGCAAACACATAATTGATTAGATTATAACTTTAAATACTTCATTTTCAATCATCTATTTGTTTCTCTTTAAAATACTGAGTAAGACATTGAAAAGGGGAGAAGTTCTGTTTTTATTGCATATATCGACGTTTTAGCCGGAATAGAGCGGTTTTACGTGTACATCTTCCATCGGTAATATAAACGGAAATTCAGGAACATTTTAGTTAATTCTAATGAAAACACATTGATTTTTATAATTTGTATTGGAAACAACATTGTCATATGTCTTTTCATGGATCTAAATAGTACGAAACCTCGCTTTATGATTCGAAGTTAAAATCCTCAAATTTGGTATAATCGTTACTTTTTTCACGTTTTTCATGTAGTTTGATATTACGTAAATATATTCATTTTTACCAATATTTCGATACTATTTCATGTAGTATCACGATATGTGATTTGGCCTTCATATCTCAGAATTTCGCATAATATTGCATTTTAAGCAAGTTTTCTTGCATTTTGTTTCGTACGAGAAATCATCGAATTTAGCAATATTTTGACGTTTATCATTTCCCTTTTCCTTTATGTGATTTAATCAAAATATCATCGAATTAGGCAATATTTTGCCGTTTTTCCACGTTTTTGTGAATTTTCAGTTTATTAGTATTAACTCAAGAAATATACAATAAAAATGATGCAAACACATAATTGATTAGATTATAACCTTAAATACTTCATTTTCAATCATCTATTTGTTTCCCTTTAAAATACTTAGTAAGTTATTGAAAAGGGGAGAAGTTCTGTTTTTATAGCATATATCGACGTTTCAGCCGGATTAGAGCGGTTTTACGTGTACATCTTCCATCGGTAATATAAACGGAAAATCAGGAACATTTCAGTTAATTCTAATGAAAACGCATTGATTTTTATCATTTGTATTGGAAACAACATTGTCATATGTCTTTTCTTGGATCTGAATAATACGAAACCTCGCATTATGATTCGAAGTTAAAATCCTCAAATTTGGTATAATCGTTACTTTTTTCACGTTTTTCATGTAGTTTGATATTACGTAAATATATTCGTTTTTACCAATATTTCGATACTATTTCATGTAGTATCACGATATGTGATTTGGCCTTCAAATCTCAGAATTTCGCATAATATTGCATTTTAAGCAAGTTTTATAGCATTTTGTTTCGTACGAAAAATCATCGAATTAGGCAATATTTTGCCGTTTTTCCACGTTTTTGTGAATTTTCAGTTTATTAGTATTAATTCATTAAATATACAATAAAAATGATGCAAACACATAATTGATTAGATAGTAACCTTAAATACTTCATTTTCAATCATCTATTTGTTTCTCTTTAAAATCCTGAGTAAGATATTGAAAAGGGGGGAAGTTGTGTTTTTATTGCATATATCGACGTTTTGTGCCGGATTAGAGCGGTTTTACGTGTACATCTTCCATCGGTAATATAAACGGAAAATCAGGAACATTTCAGTTAATTCTAATGAAAACATATTGATTTTTATAATTTGTATTGGAAACAACATTGTCATATGTCTTTTCATGGATCTAAATAGTACGAAACCTCGCTTTATGAATCGAAGTTAAAATCCTAAAATTTGGTATAATAGTGACTTTTTTCACGTTTTTCATGTAGTTTGATATTACGTATATATATTCATTTTTACCAATATTTCGATACTAATTCATGTAGTGTCAGGATATGTGATTTGACCTTCAAATCTCTGAATTTCGCATAATATTGCATTTTAAGCAAGTTTTCTTGCATTTTGTTTCGTACGAAAAATCATCGAATTTAGCAATATTTTGACGTTTATCATTCCCTTTTCCTTTATGTGATTTAATCAAAATATCATCGAATTAGGCAATATTTTGCCGTTTTTCCACGTTTTTGTGAATTTTCAGTTTATTAGTATTAACTCAATAAATATACAATAAAAAAAAATGCAAACACATAATTGATTAGATTATAACCTTAAATACTTAATTTTCAATCATCTATTTGTTTCTCTTTAAAATACTGAGTAAGACATTGAAAAGGGGAGAAGTTCTGTTTTTATTGCATATATCGACGTTTTAGCCGGATTGGAGCGGTTTTACGTGTACATCTTCCATCGGTAATATAAACGGAAATTCAGGAACATTTTAGTTAATTCTAATGAAAACACATTGATTTTTATAATTTGTATTGGAAACCACATTGTCATATGTCTTTTCATGGATCTAAATAGTACGAAACCTCGCTTTATGATTCGAAGTTAAAATCCTCAAATTTGGTATAATAGTGACATTTTTCACGTTTTTCATGTAGTTTGATATTACGTATATATATTCATTTTTACCAATATTTCTATACTAAGTCATGTATTTTCCCGATATGTGATTTGGCCTTCAAATCTCAGAATTTCGCATAATATTGCATTTTAAGCAAATTTTCTTGCATTTTGTTTCATACGAAAAATCATCAAATTTAGCAATATTTTGACGTTTATCATCCCCTTTTCCTTTATGTGATTTAATCAAAATATCATCGAATTAGGCAATATTTTGCCGTTTTTCCACGTTTTTGTGAATTTTCAGTTTATTAGTATTAATTCATTAAATATACAATAAAAATGATGCAAACACATAATTGATTAGATAGTAACCTTGAATACTTCATTTTCAATCATCTATTTGTTTCTCGTTAAAATACTGTGTAAGATATTGAAAAGGGGAGAAGTTCGGTTTTTCTTACATATATCGACTTTTCAGCTGGAATAGAGCGGTTTTACGTGTACATCTTCCATCGGTAATATAAACAGAAAATCAGGAACATTTTAGTTAATTCTAATGAAAACACATTGATTTTTATAATTTGTATAGGAAACAACATTGTCATATGTCTTTTCATGGATCTAAATAGTACGAAATCTCGCTTTATGATTCGAAGTTAAAATACTCAAATTTGGTATAATAGTGACTTTTTTCACGTTTTTCATGTAGTTTGATATTACGTATATATATTCATTTTTACCAATATTTCTATACTAAGTCATGTATTTTCCCGATATGTGATTTGGCCTTCAAATCTCAGAATTTCGCATAATATTGCATTTTAAGCAAGTTTTCTTGCATTTTGTTTCGTACGAAAAAACATCGAATTTAGCAATATTTTGACGTTTATCATTCCCTTTTCCTTTATGTGACTTAATCAAAATATCATCGAATTAGGCAATATTTTCCCGTTTTTCCACGTTTTTGTGAATTTTCAGTTTATTAGTATTAATTCATTAAATATACAATAAAAATGATGCAAACATATAATTGATTAGATAGTAACCTTAAATACTTCATTTTCTATCGTCTATTTGTTTCTCGTTAAAATACTGAGTAAGATATTGACAAGGGGAGAAGTTCGGTTTTTATTGCATATATCGACTTTTCAGCCGGAAGAGAGCGGTTTTACGTGTACATCTTCCATCGGTAATATAAACGGAAAATCAGGAACATTTCAGTTAATTCTAATGAAAACACATTGATTTTTATCGTTTGTATTGGAAACAACATTGTCATATGTCTTTTCTTGGATCTAAATAATACGAAACCTCGCATTATGATTTGAAGTTAAAATCCTCAAATTTGGTATAATCGTTACTTTTTTCACGTTTTTCATGTAGTTTGATATTACGTAAATATATTCGTTTTTTACCAATATTACGATACTATTTCATGTAGTATCACGATATGTGATTTGGCCTTCAAATCTCAGAATTTCGCCTAATATTGCATTTTAAACAAGTTTTATAGCATTTTGTTTCGTACGAAAAATCATCGAATTTAGCAATATTTTGACGTTTATCATCCCCTTTTCCTTTATGTGATTTAATCAAAATATCATCGAATTAGGCAATATTTTGCCGTTTTTCCACGTTTTTGTGAATTTTCAGTTTATTAGTATTAATTCATTAAATATACAATAAAAATGATGCAAACACATAATTGATTAGATAGTAACCTTAAATACTTCATTTTCAATCATCTATTTGTTTCTCTTTAAAATCCTGAGTAAGATATTGAAAAGGGGAGAAGTTGTGTTTTTATTGCATATATCGACGTTTTGTGCCGGATTAGAGCGGTTTTACGTGTACATCTTCCATCGGTAATATAAACGGAAAATCAGGAACATTTCAGTTAAGTCTAATGAAAACATATTGATTTTTATAATTTGTATTGGAAACAACATTGTCATATGTCTTTTCATGGATCTAAATAGTACGAAACCTCGCTTTATGAATCGAAGTTAAAATCCTAAAATTTGGTATAATAGTGACTTTTTTCACGTTTTTCATGTAGTTTGATATTACGTATATATATTCATTTTTACCAATATTTCGATACTAATTCATGTAGTGTAAGGATATGTGATTTGACCTTCAAATCTCAGAATTTCGCATAATATTGCATTTTAAGCAAGTTTTCTTGCATTTTGTTTCGTACGAGAAATCATCGAATTTAGCAATATTTTGACGTTTATCATTCCCTTTTCCTTTATGTGATTTAATCAAAATATCATCGAATTAGGCAATATTTTGCCGTTTTTCCACGTTTTTGTGAATTTTCAGTTTATTAGTATTAACTCAATAAATATACAATAAAAAAAAATGCAAACACATAATTGATTAGATTATAACCTTAAATACTTAATTTTCAATCATCTATTTGTTTCTCTTTAAAATACTGAGTAAGACATTGAAAAGGGGAGAAGTTCTGTTTTTATTGCATATATCGACGTTTTAGCCGGATTAGAGCGGTTTTACGTGTACATCTTCCATCGGTAATATAAATGGAAATTCAGGAACATTTTAGTTAATTCTAATGAAAACACATTGATTTTTATAATTTGTATTGGAAACAACATTGTCATATGTCTTTTCATGGATCTAAATAGTACGAAACCTCGCTTTATGATTCGAAGTTAAAATCCTCAAATTTGGTATAATCGTTACTTTTTTCATGTTTTTCATGTAGTTTGATATTACGTAAATATATTCATTTTTACCAATATTTCGATACTATTTCATGTAGTATCACGATATGTGATTTGGCCTTCATATCTCAGAATTTCGCATAATACTGCATTTTAAGCAAGTTTTCTTGCATTTTGTTTCGTACGAAAAATCATCGAATTTAGCAATATTTTGACGTTTATCATCCCCTTTTCCTTTATGTGATTTAATCAAAATATCATCGAATTAGGCAATATTTTGGCGTTTTTCCACGTTTTTGTGAATTTTCAGTTTATTAGTATTAACTCAATAAATATACAATAAAAAAAAATGCAAACACATAATTGATTAGATTATAACCTTAAATACTTCATTTTCAATCATCTATTTGTTTCCCTTTAAAATACTTAGTAAGTTATTGAAAAGGGGAGAAGTTCTGTTTTTATAGCATATATCGACGTTTCAGCCGGATTAGACCGGTTTTACGTGTACATCTTCCATCGGTAATATAATCGGAAAATCAGGAACATTTCAGTTAATTCTAATGAAAACACATTGATTTTTATCATTTGTATTGGAAACAACATTGTCATATGTCTTTTTATGGATCTGAATAATACGAAACCTCGCATTATGATTCGAAGTTAAAATCCTCAAATTTGGTAAAATCGTTACTTTTTTCACGTTTTCATGTAGTTTGATATTACGTAAATATATTCGTTTTTACCAATATTTCGATACTATTTCATGTAGTGTCACGATATGTGATTTGGCCTTCAAATCTCAGAATTTCGCATAATATTGCATTTTAAGCAAGTTTTATAGCATTTTGTTTCGTACGAAAAATCATCGAATTTAGCAATATTTTGACGTTTATCATCCCCTTTTCCTTTATGTGATTTAATCAAAATATCATCGAATTAGGCAATATTTTGCCGTTTTTCCGCGTTTTTGTGAATTTTCAGTTTATTAGTATTAATTCATTAAACATACAATAAAAATGATGCAAACACATAATTGATTAGATAGTAACCTTAAATACTTCATTTTCAATCATCTATTTGTTTCTCTTCAAAATCCTGAGTAAGATATTGAAAAGGGGAGAAGTTGTGTTTTTATTGCATATATCGACGTTTCAGCCGGATCAGAGCGGTTTTACGTGTACATCTTCCATCGGTAATATAAACGGAAAATCAGGAACATTTCAGTTAATTCTAATGAAAACATATTGATTTTTATAATTTGTATTGGAAACAACATTGTCATATGTCTTTTCATGGATCTAAATAGTACGAAACCTCGCTTTATGATTCGAAGTTAAAATCCTCAAATTTGGTATAATAGTGACTTTTTTCACGTTTTTCATGTAGTTTGATATTACGTATATATATATTCATTTTTACCAATATTTCGATACTAATTCATGTAGTGTCACGATATGTGATTTGGTATTCAAATCTTAGAATTTCGCATAATATTGCATTTTAAGCAAGTTTTCTTGCATTTTGTTTTGTACGAAAAATCATCGAATTTAGCAATATTTTGACGTTCATCATTCCCTTTTCCTTTATGTGATTTATTCAAAATATCATCGAATTAGGCAATATTTTGCCGTTTTTCCACGTTTTTGTGAATTTTCAGTTTATTAGTATTAATTCATTAAATATACAATAAAAATGATGCAAACACATAATTGATTATATAATAACCTTCATACTTCATTTTCAATCATCTATTTGTTTCTCGTTAAAATACTGAGTAAGATATTGGCAAGGGGAGAAGTTCTGTTTTTATTGCATATATCGACTTTTCAGCCGGAATAGAGCGGTTTTACGTGTACATCTTCCATCGGTAATATAAACGGAAAATCAGGAACATTTTAGTTAATTCTAATGAAAACACATTGATTTTTATAATTTGTATTGGAAACAACATTGTCATATGTCTTTTCATGGAACTAAATAGTACGAAACCTCGCTTTATGATTCGAAGTTAAAATCCTCAAATTTGGTATAATAGTGATTTTTTTCACGTTTTTCATGTAGTTTGATATTACGTATATATATTCATTTTTACCAATATTTCTATACTAAGTCATGTAGTTTCACGATATGTGATTTGGCCTTCAAATCTCAGAATTTCGCATAATATTGCATTTTAAGCAAGTTTTCTTGCATTTTATTTCGTACGAAAAATCATCGAATTTAGCAATATTTTGACGTTTATCATTCCCTTTTCCTTTATGTGATTTAATCAAAATATCATCGAATTAGGCAATATTTTGCCGTTTTTCCACGTTTTTGTGAATTTTCAGTTTATTAGTATTAACTCAATAAATATACAATAAAAAAAATGCAAACACATAATTGATTAGATTATAACCTTAAATACTTAATTTTCAATCATCTATTTGTTTCTCTTTAAAATACTGAGTAAGACATTGAAAAGGGGAGAAGTTCTGTTTTTATTGCATATATCGACGTTTTAGCCGGATTGGAGCGGTTTTACGTGTACATCTTCCATCGGTAATATAAACGGAAATTCAGGAACATTTTAGTTAATTCTAATGAAAACACATTGATTTTTATAATTTGTATTGGAAACCACATTGTCATATGTCTTTTCATGGATCTAAATAGTACGAAACCTCGCTTTATGATTCGAAGTTAAAATCCTCAAATTTGGTATAATAGTGACATTTTTCACGTTTTTCATGTAGTTTGATATTACGTATATATATTCATTTTTACCAATATTTCTATACTAAGTCATGTATTTTCCCGATATGTGATTTGGCCTTCAAATCTCAGAATTTCGCATAATATTGCATTTTAAGCAAATTTTCTTGCATTTTGTTTCATACGAAAAATCATCAAATTTAGCAATATTTTGACGTTTATCATCCCCTTTTCCTTTATGTGATTTAATCAAAATATCATCGAATTAGGCAATATTTTGCCGTTTTTCCACGTTTTTGTGAATTTTCAGTTTATTAGTATTAACTCAATAAATATACAATAAAAAAAAATGCAAACACATAATTGATTAGATTATAACCTTAAATACTTCATTTTCAATCATCTATTTGTTTCCCTTTAAAATACTTAGTAAGTTATTGAAAAGGGGAGAAGTTCTGTTTTTATAGCATATATCGACGTTTCAGCCGGATTAGACCGGTTTTACGTGTACATCTTCCATCGGTAATATAATCGGAAAATCAGGAACATTTCAGTTAATTCTAATGAAAACACATTGATTTTTATCATTTGTATTGGAAACAACATTGTCATATGTCTTTTTATGGATCTGAATAATACGAAACCTCGCATTATGATTCGAAGTTAAAATCCTCAAATTTGGTAAAATCGTTACTTTTTTCACGTTTTCATGTAGTTTGATATTACGTAAATATATTCGTTTTTACCAATATTTCGATACTATTTCATGTAGTGTCACGATATGTGATTTGGCCTTCAAATCTCAGAATTTCGCATAATATTGCATTTTAAGCAAGTTTTATAGCATTTTGTTTCGTACGAAAAATCATCGAATTTAGCAATATTTTGACGTTTATCATCCCCTTTTCCTTTATGTGATTTAATCAAAATATCATCGAATTAGGCAATATTTTGCCGTTTTTCCGCGTTTTTGTGAATTTTCAGTTTATTAGTATTAATTCATTAAACATACAATAAAAATGATGCAAACACATAATTGATTAGATAGTAACCTTAAATACTTCATTTTCAATCATCTATTTGTTTCTCTTCAAAATCCTGAGTAAGATATTGAAAAGGGGAGAAGTTGTGTTTTTATTGCATATATCGACGTTTCAGCCGGATCAGAGCGGTTTTACGTGTACATCTTCCATCGGTAATATAAACGGAAAATCAGGAACATTTCAGTTAATTCTAATGAAAACATATTGATTTTTATAATTTGTATTGGAAACAACATTGTCATATGTCTTTTCATGGATCTAAATAGTACGAAACCTCGCTTTATGATTCGAAGTTAAAATCCTCAAATTTGGTATAATAGTGACTTTTTTCACGTTTTTCATGTAGTTTGATATTACGTATATATATTCATTTTTACCAATATTTCGATACTAATTCATGTAGTGTCACGATATGTGATTTGGTATTCAAATCTTAGAATTTCGCATAATATTGCATTTTAAGCAAGTTTTCTTGCATTTTGTTTTGTACGAAAAATCATCGAATTTAGCAATATTTTGACGTTCATCATTCCCTTTTCCTTTATGTGATTTATTCAAAATATCATCGAATTAGGCAATATTTTGCCGTTTTTCCACGTTTTTGTGAATTTTCAGTTTATTAGTATTAATTCATTAAATATACAATAAAAATGATGCAAACACATAATTGATTATATAATAACCTTCATACTTCATTTTCAATCATCTATTTGTTTCTCGTTAAAATACTGAGTAAGATATTGGCAAGGGGAGAAGTTCTGTTTTTATTGCATATATCGACTTTTCAGCCGGAATAGAGCGGTTTTACGTGTACATCTTCCATCGGTAATATAAACGGAAAATCAGGAACATTTTAGTTAATTCTAATGAAAACACATTGATTTTTATAATTTGTATTGGAAACAACATTGTCATATGTCTTTTCATGGAACTAAATAGTACGAAACCTCGTTTATGATTCGAAGTTAAAATCCTCAAATTTGGTATAATAGTGATTTTTTTCACGTTTTTCATGTAGTTTGATATTACGTATATATATTCATTTTTACCAATATTTCTATACTAAGTCATGTATTTTCCCGATATGTGATTTGGCCTTCAAATCTCAGAATTTCGCATAATATTGCATTTTAAGCAAATTTTCTTGCATTTTGTTTCATACGAAAAATCATCAAATTTAGCAATATTTTGACGTTTATCATCCCCTTTTCCTTTATGTGATTTAATCAAAATATCATCGAATTAGGCAATATTTTGCCGTTTTTCCACGTTTTTGTGAATTTTCAGTTTATTAGTATTAATTCATTAAATATACAATAAAAATGATGCAAACACATAATTGATTAGATAGTAACCTTGAATACTTCATTTTCAATCATCTATTTGTTTCTCGTTAAAATACTGTGTAAGATATTGAAAAGGGGAGAAGTTCGGTTTTTCTTACATATATCGACTTTTCAGCTGGAATAGAGCGGTTTTACGTGTACATCTTCCATCGGTAATATAAACAGAAAATCAGGAACATTTTAGTTAATTCTAATGAAAACACATTGATTTTTATAATTTGTATAGGAAACAACATTGTCATATGTCTTTTCATGGATCTAAATAGTACGAAATCTCGCTTTATGATTCGAAGTTAAAATACTCAAATTTGGTATAATAGTGACTTTTTTCACGTTTTTCATGTAGTTTGATATTACGTATATATATTCATTTTTACCAATATTTCTATACTAAGTCATGTATTTTCCCGATATGTGATTTGGCCTTCAAATCTCAGAATTTCGCATAATATTGCATTTTAAGCAAGTTTTCTTGCATTTTGTTTCGTACGAAAAATCATCGAATTTAGCAATATTTTGACGTTTATCATTCCCTTTTCCTTTATGTGACTTAATCAAAATATCATCGAATTAGGCAATATTTTCCCGTTTTTCCACGTTTTTGTGAATTTTCAGTTTATTAGTATTAATTCATTAAATATACAATAAAAATGATGCAAACATATAATTGATTAGATAATAACCTTAAATACTTCATTTTCTATCGTCTATTTGTTTCTCGTTAAAATACTGAGTAAGATATTGACAAGGGGAGAAGTTCGGTTTTTATTGCATATATCGACTTTTCAGCCGGAAGAGAGCGGTTTTACGTGTACATCTTCCATCGGTAATATAAACGGAAAATCAGGAACATTTCAGTTAATTCTAATGAAAACACATTGATTTTTATCGTTTGTATTGGAAACAACATTGTCATATGTCTTTTCTTGGATCTAAATAATACGAAACCTCGCATTATGATTTGAAGTTAAAATCCTCAAATTTGGTATAATCGTTACTTTTTTCACGTTTTTCATGTAGTTTGATATTACGTAAATATATTCGTTTTTACCAATATTACGATACTATTTCATGTAGTATCACGATATGTGATTTGGCCTTCAAATCTCAGAATTTCGCCTAATATTGCATTTTAAACAAGTTTTATAGCATTTTGTTTCGTACGAAAAATCATCAAATTTAGCAATATTTTGACGTTTATCATCCCCTTTTCCTTTATATGATTTAATCAAAATATCATCGAATTAGGCAATATTTTGCCGTTTTTCCACGTTTTTGTGAATTTTCAGTTTATTAGTATTAATTCATTAAATATACAATAAAAATGATGCAAACACATAATTGATTAGATAGTAACCTTAAATACTTCATTTTCAATCATCTATTTGTTTCTCTTTAAAATCCTGAGTAAGATATTGAAAAGGGGAGAAGTTGTGTTTTTATTGCATATATCGACGTTTTGTGCCGGATTAGAGCGGTTTTACGTGTACATCTTCCATCGGTAATATAAACGGAAAATTAGGAACATTTCAGTTAATTCTAATGAAAACATATTGATTTTTATAATTTGTATTGGAAACAACATTGTCATATGTCTTTTCATGGATCTAAATAGTACGAAACCTCGCTTTATGAATCGAAGTTAAAATCCTAAAATTTGGTATAATAGTGACTTTTTTCACGTTTTTCATGTAGTTTGATATTACGTATATATATTCATTTTTACCAATATTTCGATACTAATTCATGTAGTGTCAGGATATGTGATTTGACCTTCAAATCTCAGAATTTCGCATAATATTGCATTTTAAGCAAGTTTTCTTGCATTTTGTTTCGTACGAGAAATCATCGAATTTAGCAATATTTTGACGTTTATCATTCCCTTTTCCTTTATGTGATTTAATCAAAATATCATCGAATTAGGCAATATTTTGCCGTTTTTCCACGTTTTTGTGAATTTTCAGTTTATTAGTATTAACTCAATAAATATACAATAAAAAAAAATGCAAACACATAATTGATTAGATTATAACCTTAAATACTTAATTTTCAATCATCTATTTGTTTCTCTTTAAAATACTGAGTAAGACATTGAAAAGGGGAGAAGTTCTGTTTTTATTGCATATATCGACGTTTTAGCCGGATTAGAGCGGTTTTACGTGTACATCTTCCATCGGTAATATAAATGGAAATTCAGGAACATTTTAGTTAATTCTAATGAAAACACATTGATTTTTATAATTTGTATTGGAAACAACATTGTCATATGTCTTTTCATGGATCTAAATAGTACGAAACCTCGCTTTATGATTCGAAGTTAAAATCCTCAAATTTGGTATAATCGTTACTTTTTTCATGTTTTTCATGTAGTTTGATATTACGTAAATATATTCATTTTTACCAATATTTCGATACTATTTCATGTAGTATCACGATATGTGATTTGGCCTTCATATCTCAGAATTTCGCATAATACTGCATTTTAAGCAAGTTTTCTTGCATTTTGTTTCGTACGAAAAATCATCGAATTTAGCAATATTTTGACGTTTATCATCCCCTTTTCCTTTATGTGATTTAATCAAAATATCATCGAATTAGGCAATATTTTGCCGTTTTTCCACGTTTTTGTGAATTTTCAGTTTATTAGTATTAACTCAATAAATATACAATAAAAAAAAATGCAAACACATAATTGATTAGATTATAACCTTAAATACTTCATTTTCAATCATCTATTTGTTTCCCTTTAAAATACTTAGTAAGTTATTGAAAAGGGGAGAAGTTCTGTTTTTATAGCATATATCGACGTTTTAGCCGGATTAGACCGGTTTTACGTGTACATCTTCCATCGGTAATATAATCGGAAAATCAGGAACATTTCAGTTAATTCTAATGAAAACACATTGATTTTTATCATTTGTATTGGAAACAACATTGTCATATGTCTTTTTATGGATCTGAATAATACGAAACCTCGCATTATGATTCGAAGTTAAAATCCTCAAATTTGGTAAAATCGTTACTTTTTTCACGTTTTCATGTAGTTTGATATTACGTAAATATATTCGTTTTTACCAATATTTCGATACTATTTCATGTAGTGTCACGATATGTGATTTGGCCTTCAAATCTCAGAATTTCGCATAATATTGCATTTTAAGCAAGTTTTATAGCATTTTGTTTCGTACGAAAAATCATCGAATTTAGCAATATTTTGACGTTTATCATCCCCTTTTCCTTTATGTGATTTAATCAAAATATCATCGAATTAGGCAATATTTTGCCGTTGTTCCACGTTTTTGTGAATTTTCAGTTTATTAGTATTAATTCATTAAATATACAATAAAAATGATGCAAACACATAATTGATTAGATAGTAACCTTGAATACTTCATTTTCAATCATCTATTTGTTTCTCGTTAAAATACTGTGTAAGATATTGAAAAGGGGAGAAGTTCGGTTTTTCTTGCATATATCGACTTTTCAGCTGGAATAGAGCGGTTTTACGTGTACATCTTCAATCGGTAATATAAACAGAAAATCAGGAACATTTTAGTTAATTCTAATGAAAACACATTGATTTTTATAATTTGTATAGGAAACAACATTGTCATATGTCTTTTCATGGATCTAAATAGTACGAAATCTCGCTTTATGATTCGAAGTTAAAATCCTCAAATTTGGTATAATAGTGACTTTTTTCACGTTTTTCATGTAGTTTGATATTACGTATATATATTCATTTTTACCAATATTTCGATACTAATTCATGTAGTGTCACGATATGTGATTTGGTATTCAAATCTTAGAATTTCGCATAATATTGCATTTTAAGCAAGTTTTCTTGCATTTTGTTTTGTACGAAAAATCATCGAATTTAGCAATATTTTGACGTTTATCATTCCCTTTTCCTTTATGTGATTTAATCAAAATATCATCGAATTAGGCAATATTTTGCCGTTTTTCCACGTTTTTGTGAATTTTCAGTTTATTAGTATTAATTCATTAAATATACAATAAAAATGATGCAAACACATAATTGATTATATAGTAACCTTCATACTTCATTTTCAATCATCTATTTGTTTCTCGTTAAAATACTGAGTAAGATATTGACAAGGGGAGAAGTTTGGTTTTTATTGCATATATCGACTTTTCAGCCGGAATAGAGCGGTTTTACGTGTACATCTTCCATCGGTAATATAAACGGAAAATCAGGAACATTTTAGTTAATTCTAATGAAAACACATTGATTTTTATCGTTTGTATTGGAAACAACATTGTCATATGTCTTTTCTTGGGTCTAAATAATACGAAACCTCGCATTATGATTCGAAGTTAAAATCCTCAAATTTGGTATAATCGTTACTTTTTTCACGTTTTTCATGTAGTTTGATATTACGTAAATATATTCGTTTTTACCAATATTTCGATACTATTTCATGTAGTATCATGATATGTGATTTGGCCTTCATATCTCAGAATTTCGCATAATACTGCATATTAAGCAAGTTTTCTTGCATTTTGTTTCGTACGAAAAATCATCGAATTTAGCAATATTTTGACGTTTATCATCCCCTTTTCCTTTATGTGATTTAATCAAAATATCATCGAATTAGGCAATATTTTGCCGTTTTTCCACGTTTTTGTGAATTTTCAGTTTATTAGTATTAACTCAATAAATATACAATAAAAAAAATGCAAACACATAATTGATTAGATTATAACTTTAAATACTTCATGTTCAATCATCTATTTGTTTCTCTTTAAAATACTGAGTAAGACATTGAAAAGGGGAGAAGTTCTGTTTTTATTGCATATATCGACGTTTTAGCCGGATTAGAGCGGTTTTACGTGTACATCTTCCATCGGTAATATAAACGGAAATTCAGGAACATTTTAGTTAATTCTAATGAAAACACATTGATTTTTATAATTTGTATTGGAAACAACATTGTCATATGTCTTTTCATGGATCTAAATAGTACGAAACCTCGCTTTATGATTCGAAGTTAAAATCCTCAAATTTGGTATAATCGTTACTTTTTCACGTTTTTCATGTAGTTTGATATTACGTAAATATATTCATTTTTACCAATATTTCGATACTATTTCATGTAGTATCACGATATGTGATTTGGCCTTCATATCTCAGAATTTCGCATAATATTGCATTTTAAGCAAGTTTTCTTGCATTTTGTTTCGTACGAGAAATCATCGAATTTAGCAATATTTTGACGTTTATCATTCCCTTTTCCTTTATGTGATTTAATCAAAATATCATCGAATTAGGCAATATTTTGCCGTTTTTCCACGTTTTTGTTAATTTTCAGTTTATTAGTATTAACTCAAGAAATATACAATAAAAATGATGCAAACACATAATTTATTAGATTATAACCTTAAATACTTCATTTTCAATCATCTATTTGTTTCCCTTTAAAATACTTAGTAAGTTATTGAAAAGGGGGAGAAGTTCTGTTTTTATAGCATATATCGACGTTTCAGCCGGATTAGAGCGGTTTTACGTGTACATCTTCCATCGGTAATATAAACGGAAAATCAGGAACATTTCAGTTAATTCTAATGAAAACACATTGATTTTTATCATTTGTATTGGAAACAACATTGTCATATGTCTTTTCTTGGATCTGAATAATACGAAACCTCGCATTATGATTCGAAGTTAAAATCCTCAAATTTGGTATAATCGTTACTTTTTTCACGTTTTTCATGTAGTTTGATATTACGTAAATATATTCGTTTTTACCAATATTTCGATACTATTTCATGTAGTATCACGATATGTGATTTGGCCTTCAAATCTCAGAATTTCGCATAATATTGCATTTTAAGCAAGTTTTATAGCATTTTGTTTCGTACGAAAAATCATCGAATTTAGCAATATTTTGACGTTTATCATCCCCTTTTCCTTTTTGTGATTTAATCAAAATATCATCGAATTAGGCAATATTTTGCCGTTTTTCCACGTTTTTGTGAATTTTCAGTTTATTAGTATTAATTCATTAAATATACAATAAAAATGATGCAAACACATAATTGATTAGATAGTAACCTTAAATACTTCATTTTCAATCATCTATTTGTTTCTCTTTAAAATCCTGAGTAAGATATTGAAAAGGGGAGAAGTTGTGTTTTTATTGCATATATCGACGTTTCAGCCGGATCAGAGCGGTTTTACGTGTACATCTTCCATCGGTAATATAAACGGAAAATCAGGAACATTTCAGTTAATTCAAATGAAAACATATTGATTTTTATAATTTGTATTGGAAACAACATTGTCATATGTCTTTTCATGGATCTAAATAGTACGAAACCTCGCTTTATGATTCGAAATTCAAATCCTCATATTTGGTATAATCGTGACTTTTTTCACGTTTTTCATGTAGTTTGATATTACGTAAATATATTCATTTTTACAAATATTTCGATACTATTTCATGTAGTATTACGATATGTGATTTGGCCTTCAAATCTCAGAATTTCGCATAATATTGCATTTTAAGCAAGTTTTATAGCATTTTGTTTCGTACGAGAAATCATCGAATTTAGCAATATTTTGACGTTTATCATTCCCTTTTCCTTTATGTGATTTAATCAAAATATCATCGAATTAGGCAATATTTTGCTGTTTTTACACGTTTTTGTGAATTTTCAGTTTATTAGTATTAATTCATTAAATATACAATAAAAATGATGCAAACACATAATTGATTATATAGTAACCTTCATACTTCATTTTCAATCATCTATTTGTTTCTCGTTAAAATACTGAGTAAGATATTGAAAAGGGGAGAAGTTCGGTTTTTATTGCATATATCGACTTTTCAACCGGAATAGAGCGGTTTTATGTGTTCATCTTCCATCGGTTATATAATTGGAAAATCAGGAACATTTCAGTTAATTCTAATGAAAACACATTGATTTTTATCATTTGTATTGGAAACAACATTGTCATATGTCTTTTCATGGATCTAAATAGTACGAAACCTCGCTTTATGATTCGAAGTTAAAATCCTCAAATTTGGTATAATATTGACTATTTTCACGTTTTTCATGTAGTTTGATATTACGTATATATATTCATTTTTACCAATATTTCTATACTAAGTCATGTAGTGTCACGATATGTGATTTGGCCTTCAAATCTCAGAATTTCGCATAATATTGCATTTTAAGCAAGTTTTCTTGCATTTTGTTTCGTACGAAAAATCATCGAATTTAGCAATATTTTGACGTTTATCATTCCCTTTTCCTTTATGTGATTTAATCAAAATATCATCGAATTAGGCAATATTTTGCCGTTTTTTCACGTTTTTGTGAATTTTCAGTTTATTAGTATTAACTCAATAAATATACAATAAAAATGATGCAAACACATAATTGATTAGATAATAACCTTAAATACTTCATTTTCAATCATCTATTTGTTTCTCTTTAAAATACTGAGTAAGATATTGAAAAGGGGAGAAGTTCTGTTTTTATTGCATATATCGACGTTTCAGCCGGATTAGAGCGGTTTTACGTGTACATCTTCCATCGGTAATATAAACGGAAAATCAGGAACATTTTAGTTAATTCTAATGAAAACACATTGATTTTTATAATTTGTATTGGAAACAACATTGTCATATGTCTTTTCATGGATCTAAATAGTACGAAGTCTCGCTTAATGATTCGAAGATAAAATCTTCAAATTTGGTATAATAGTGACTTTTTTCACGTTTTTCATGTAGTTTGATATTACGTATATATATTCATTTTTACCAATATTTCGATAATAATTCATGTAGTGTCACGATATGTGATTTGGCCTTCAAATCTCAGAATTTCGCATAATATTGCATTTTAAGCAACTTTTCTTTCATTTTGTTTCGTACGAAAAATCATCGAATTTAGCAATATTTAGACGTTTATCATCCCCTTTTCCTTTATGTAATTTAATCAAAATATCATCGAATTAGGCAATATTTTGCCGTTTTTCCACGTTTTTGTGAATTTTCAGTTTATTAGTATTAATTCATTAAATATACAATAAAAATGATGCAAACACATTGAAAATGTGATGAAAATTCGTTTATCATATCTGATGCAAAAGATATTGAAAAGGGGAGAAGTTTTGTTTTTATTGCATATATCGACGTTTCAGCCGGATTAGAGCGGTTTTACGTGTACATCTTCCATCGGTAATATAAACGGAAAATCAGGAACATTTTAGTTAATTCTAATGAAAACACATTGATTTTTATAATTTGTATTGGAAACAACATTATCATATGTCTTTTCTTGGATCTAAATAATACGAAACCTCGCATTATGATTCGAAGTTAAAATCCTCAAATTTGGTATAATCGTGACTTTTTTCACGTTTTTCATGTAGTTTGATATTACGTAAATATATATTTATTTTTACCAATATTTCGATACTATTTCATGTAGTATCACGATATTTGATTTGGCCTTCAAATCTCAGAATTTCGCATAATATTGCATTTTAAGCAAGTTTTCTTGCATTTTGTTTCGTACGAAAAATCATCGAATTTAGCAATATTTTGACGTTTATCATCCCCTTTTCCTTTATGTGATTTAATCAAAATATCATCGAATTAGGCAATATTTTGCCGTTTTTCCACGTTTTTTGTGAATTTTCAGTTTATTAGTATTAATTCATTAAATATACAATAAAAATGATGCAAACACATAATTGATTACATAGTAACCTTAAATACTTCATTTTCAATCATCTATTTGTTTCTCGTTAAAACACTGAGTAAGATATTGAAAAGGGGAGAAGCTCGGTTTTTATTGCACATATCGACTTTTCAGCCGGAATAGAGCGGTTTTACGTGTACATCTTCCATCGGTAATATAAACGGAAAATCAGGAACATTTTAGTTAATTCTAATGAAAACACATTGATTTTTATAATTTGTATTGGAAACAACATTGTCATATGTCTTTTCATGGATCTAAATAGTACGAAATCTCGCTTTATGATTCGAAGTTAAAATCCTCAAATTTGGTATAATTGTGACTTTTTTCACGTTTTTCATGTAGTTTGATATTACGTATATATATTCATTTTAACCAATATTTCGATACTAATTCATGTAGTGTCACGATATGTGATTTGGCCTTCAAATCTCAGAATTTCGCATAATATTGCATTTTAAGCAAGTTTTCTTGCATTTTGTTTCGTACGAAAAATCACCGAATTTAGCAATATTTTGACGTTTATCATTCCCTTTTCCTTTATGTGATTTAATCAAAATATCATCGAATTAGGCAATATTATGCCGTTTTTCTACGTTTTTGTGAATTTTCAGTTTATTAGTATTAATTCATTAAATATACAATAAAAATGATGCAAACACCTAATTGATTAGATAGTAACCTTAAATACTTAATTTTCAATCAACTATTTGTTTCTCGTTAAAATACTGAGTAAGATATTTACAAGGGGAGAAGTTCTGTTTTTATTGCATATATCGACTTTTCAGCCGGAATAGAGCGGTTTTACGTGTACATCTTCCATCGGTAATATAAACGGAAAATCAGGAACATTTTAGTTAATTCTAATGAAAACACATTGATTTTTATCATTTGTATTGGAAACAACATTGTCATATGTCTTTTCTTGGATCTAAATAATACGAAACTTCGCATTATGATTTGAAGTTAAAATCCTCAAATTTGGTATAATCGTGACTTTTTTCACGTTTTTCATGTAGTTTGATATTACGTAAATATATTCATTTTTACCAATATTTCGATACTATTTCATGTAGTATCACGATATGTGATTTGGCCTTCAAATCTCTGAATTTCGCATAATATTGCATTTTAAGCAAGTTTTATTGCATTTTGTTTCGTACGAAAAATCATCGAATTTAGCAATATTTTGACGTTTATCATCCCCTTTTCCTTTATGTGATTTAATCAAAATATCATCGAATTAGGCAATATTTTGCCGTTTTTCCACGTTTTTGTGAATTTTCAGTTTATTAGTATTAATTCATTAAATATACAATAAAAATGATGCAAACACATAATTGATTAGATAGTAACCTTCATACTTCATTTTCAATAATCTATTTGTTTCTCGTTAAAATACTGAGTAAGATATTGAAAAGGGGAGAAGTTCGGTTTTTATTGCATATATCGACTTTTCAGCCGGAATAGAGCGGTTTTACGTGTACATCTTCCATCGGTAATATAAACGGAAAATCAGGAACATTTTAGTTAATTCTAATGAAAACACATTGATTTTTATCATTTGTATTGGAAACAACATTGTCATATGTCTTTTCTTGGATCTAAATAATACGAAACTTCGCATTATGATTTGAAGTTAAAATCCTCAAATTTGGTATAATCGTGACTTTTTTCACGTTTTTCATGTAGTTTGATATTACGTAAATATATTCATTTTTACCAATATTTCGATACTATTTCATGTAGTATCACGATATGTGATTTGGCCTTCAAATCTCTGAATTTCGCATAATATTGCATTTTAAGCAAGTTTTATTGCATTTTGTTTCGTACGAAAAATCATCGAATTTAGCAATATTTTGACGTTTATCATCCCCTTTTCCTTTATGTGATTTAATCAAAATATCATCGAATTAGGCAATATTTTGCCGTTTTTCCACGTTTTTGTGAATTTTCAGTTTATTAGTATTAATTCATTAAATATACAATAAAAATGATGCAAACACATAATTGATTAGATAGTAACCTTCATACTTCATTTTCAATAATCTATTTGTTTCTCGTTAAAATACTGAGTAAGATATTGAAAAGGGGAGAAGTTCGGTTTTTATTGCATATATCGACTTTTCAGCTGGAATAGAGCGGTTTTACGTGTACATCTTCCATCGGTAATATAAACAGAAAATCAGGAACATTTTAGTTAATTCTAATGAAAACACATTGATTTTTATAATTAGTATTGGAAACAACATTGTCATATGTCTTTTCATGGATCTAAATAGTACGAAATCTCGCTTTATGATTCGAAGTTAAAATCCTCAAATTTGGTATAATTGTGACTTTTTTAACGTTTTTCATGTAGTTTGATATTACGTATATATATTCATTTTAACCAATATTTCGATACTAATTCATGTAGTGTCACGATATGTGATTTGGCCTTCAAATCTCAGAATTTCGCATAATATTGCATTTTAAGCAAGTTTTCTTGCATTTTGTTTCGTACGAAAAATCATCGAATTTAGCAATATTTTGACGTTTATCATCCCCTTTTCCTTTATGTGATTTAATCAAAATATCATCGAATTAGGCAATATTTTGCCGTTTTTCCACGTTTTTGTGAATTTTCAGTTTATTAGTATTAATTCATTAAATATACAATAAAAATGATGCAAACACATAATTGATTACATAGTAACCTTAAATACTTCATTTTCAATCATCTATTTGTTTCTCGTTAAAACACTGAGTAAGATATTGAAAAGGGGAGAAGCTCGGTTTTTATTGCACATATCGACTTTTCAGCCGGAATAGAGCGGTTTTACGTGTACATCTTCCATCGGTAATATAAACGGAAAATCAGGAACATTTTAGTTAATTCTAATGAAAACACATTGATTTTTATAATTTGTATTGGAAACAACATTGTCATATGTCTTTTCATGGATCTAAATAGTACGAAATCTCGCTTTATGATTCGAAGTTAAAATCCTCAAAATTGGTATAATTGTGACTTTTTTCACGTTTTTCATGTAGTTTGATATTACGTATATATATTCATTTTAACCAATATTTCGATACTAATTCATGTAGTGTCACGATATGTGATTTGGCCTTCAAATCTCAGAATTTCGCATAATATTGCATTTTAAGCAAGTTTTCTTGCATTTTGTTTCGTACGAAAAATCACCGAATTTAGCAATATTTTGACGTTTATCATTCCCTTTTCCTTTATGTGATTTAATCAAAATATCATCGAATTAGGCAATATTATGCCGTTTTTCTACGTTTTTGTGAATTTTCAGTTTATTAGTATTAATTCATTAAATATACAATAAAAATGATGCAAACACCTAATTGATTAGATAGTAACCTTAAATACTTAATTTTCAATCAACTATTTGTTTCTCGTTAAAATACTGAGTAAGATATTTACAAGGGGAGAAGTTCTGTTTTTATTGCATATATCGACTTTTCAGCCGGAATAGAGCGGTTTTACGTGTACATCTTCCATCGGTAATATAAACGGAAAATCAGGAACATTTTAGTTAATTCTAATGAAAACACATTGATTTTTATCATTTGTATTGGAAACAACATTGTCATATGTCTTTTCTTGGATCTAAATAATACGAAACTTCGCATTATGATTTGAAGTTAAAATCCTCAAATTTGGTATAATCGTGACTTTTTTCACGTTTTTCATGTAGTTTGATATTACGTAAATATATTCATTTTTACCAATATTTCGATACTATTTCATGTAGTATCACGATATGTGATTTGGCCTTCAAATCTCTGAATTTCGCATAATATTGCATTTTAAGCAAGTTTTATTGCATTTTGTTTCGTACGAAAAATCATCGAATTTAGCAATATTTTGACGTTGATCATCCCCTTTTCCTTTATGTGATTTAATCAAAATATCATCGAATTAGGCAATATTTTGCCGTTTTTCCACGTTTTTGTGAATTTTCAGTTTATTAGTATTAATTCATTAAATATACAATAAAAATGATGCAAACACATAATTGATTAGATAGTAACCTTCATACTTCATTTTCAATAATCTATTTGTTTCTCGTTAAAATACTGAGTAAGATATTGAAAAGGGGAGAAGTTCGGTTTTTATTGCATATATCGACTTTTCAGCTGGAATAGAGCGGTTTTACGTGTACATCTTCCATCGGTAATATAAACAGAAAATCAGGAACATTTTAGTTAATTCTAATGAAAACACATTGATTTTTATAATTAGTATTGGAAACAACATTGTCATATGTCTTTTCATGGATCTAAATAGTACGAAATCTCGCTTTATGATTCGAAGTTAAAATCCTCAAATTTGGTATAATTGTGACTTTTTTCACGTTTTTCATGTAGTTTGATATTACGTATATATATTCATTTTAACCAATATTTCGATACTAATTCATGTAGTGTCACGATATGTGATTTGGCCTTCAAATCTCAGAATTTCGCATAATATTGCATTTTAAGCAAGTTTTCTTGCATTTTGTTTCGTACGAAAAATCACCGAATTTAGCAATATTTTGACGTTTATCATTCCCTTTTCCTTTATGTGATTTAATCAAAATATCATCGAATTAGGCAATATTATGCCGTTTTTCTACGTTTTTGTGAATTTTCAGTTTATTAGTATTAATTCATTAAATATACAATAAAAATGATGCAAACACCTAATTGATTAGATAGTAACCTTAAATACTTAATTTTCAATCAACTATTTGTTTCTCGTTAAAATACTGAGTAAGATATTTACAAGGGGAGAAGTTCTGTTTTTATTGCATATATCGACTTTTCAGCCGGAATAGAGCGGTTTTACGTGTACATCTTCCATCGGTAATATAAACGGAAAATCAGGAACATTTTAGTTAATTCTAATGAAAACACATTGATTTTTATCATTTGTATTGGAAACAACATTGTCATATGTCTTTTCTTGGATCTAAATAATACGAAACTTCGCATTATGATTTGAAGTTAAAATCCTCAAATTTGGTATAATCGTGACTTTTTTCACGTTTTTCATGTAGTTTGATATTACGTAAATATATTCATTTTTACCAATATTTCGATACTATTTCATGTAGTATCACGATATGTGATTTGGCCTTCAAATCTCTGAATTTCGCATAATATTGCATTTTAAGCAAGTTTTATTGCATTTTGTTTCGTACGAAAAATCATCGAATTTAGCAATATTTTGACATTTATCATCCCCTTTTCCTTTATGTGATTTAATCAAAATATCATCGAATTAGGCAATATTTTGCCGTTTTTCCACGTTTTTGTGAATTTTCAGTTTATTAGTATTAATTCATTAAATATACAATAAAAATGATGCAAACACATAATTGATTAGATAGTAACCTTGAATACTTCATTTTCAATCATCTATTTGTTTCTCGTTAAAATACTGAGTAAGATATTGAAAAGGGGAGAAGTTCTGTTTTTATTGCATATATCGACTTTTCAGCTGGAATAGAGCGGTTTTACGTGTACATCTTCCATCGGTAATATAAACAGAAAATCAGGAACATTTTAGTTAATTCTAATGAAAACACATTGATTTTTATAATTTGTATTGGAAACAACATTGTCATATGTCTTTTCATGGATCTAAATAGTACGAAATCTCGCTTTATGATTCGAAGTTAAAATCCTCAAATTTGGTATAATTGTGACTTTTTTCACGTTTTTCATGTAGTTTGATATTACGTATATATATTCATTTTAACCAATATTTCGATACTAATTCATGTAGTGTCACGATATGTGATTTGGCCTTCAAATCTCAGAATTTCGCATAATATTGCATTTTAAGCAAGTTTTCTTGCATTTTGTTTCGTACGAAAAATCACCGAATTTAGCAATATTTTGACGTTTATCATTCCCTTTTCCTTTATGTGATTTAATCAAAATATCATCGAATTAGGCAATATTATGCCGTTTTTCTACGTTTTTGTGAATTTTCAGTTTATTAGTATTAATTCATTAAATATACAATAAAAATGATGCAAACACCTAATTGATTAGATAGTAACCTTAAATACTTAATTTTCAATCAACTATTTGTTTCTCGTTAAAATACTGAGTAAGATATTTACAAGGGGAGAAGTTCTGTTTTTATTGCATATATCGACTTTTCAGCCGGAATAGAGCGGTTTTACGTGTACATCTTCCATCGGTAATATAAACGGAAAATCAGGAACATTTTAGTTAATTCTAATGAAAACACATTGATTTTTATCATTTGTATTGGAAACAACATTGTCATATGTCTTTTCTTGGATCTAAATAATACGAAACTTCGCATTATGATTTGAAGTTAAAATCCTCAAATTTGGTATAATCGTGACTTTTTTCACGTTTTTCATGTAGTTTGATATTACGTAAATATATTCATTTTTACCAATATTTCGATACTATTTCATGTAGTATCACGATATGTGATTTGGCCTTCAAATCTCTGAATTTCGCATAATATTGCATTTTAAGCAAGTTTTATTGCATTTTGTTTCCTACGAAAAATCATCGAATTTAGCAATATTTTGACGTTTATCATCCCCTTTTCCTTTATGTGATTTAATCAAAATATCATCGAATTAGGCAATATTTTGCCGTTTTTCCACGTTTTCGTGAATTTTCAGTTTATTAGTATTAATTCATTAAATATACAATAAAAATGATGCAAACACATAATTGATTAGATAGTAACCTTCATACTTCATTTTCAATAATCTATTTGTTTCTCGTTAAAATACTGAGTAAGATATTGAAAAGGGGAGAAGTTCGGTTTTTATTGCATATATCGACTTTTCAGCTGGAATAGAGCGGTTTTACGTGTACATCTTCCATCGGTAATATAAACAGAAAATCAGGAACATTTTAGTTAATTCTAATGAAAACACATTGATTTTTATAATTAGTATTGGAAACAACATTGTCATATGTCTTTTCATGGATCTAAATAGTACGAAATCTCGCTTTATGATTCGAAGTTAAAATCCTCAAATTTGGTATAATTGTGACTTTTTCACGTTTTTCATGTAGTTTGATATTACGTATATATATTCATTTTAACCAATATTTCGATACTAATTCATGTAGTGTCACGAAATGTGATTTGGCCTTCAAATCTCAGAATTTCACATACTATTGCATTTTAAGCAAGTTTTCTTGCATTTTGTTTCGTACGAAAAATCATCGAATTTAGCAATATTTTGACGTTTATCATTCCCTTTTCCTTTATGTGATTGAATCAAAATATCATCAAATTAGACAATATTTTGCCGTTTTTCCACGTTTTTGTGAATTTTCAGTTTATTAGTATTAATTCATTAAATATACAATAAAAATGATGCAAACACATAATTGATTAGATAGTAACCTTAAATACTTCATTTTCAATCATCTATTTGTTTCTCGTTAAAATACTGAGTAAGATATTGAAAAGGGGAGAAGTTCGGTTTTTATTGCATATATCGACTTTTCAGCTGGAATAGAGCGGTTTTACGTGTACATCTTTCATCTGTAATATAAACGGAAAATCAGGAACATTTTAGTTAATTCTAATGAAAACACATTGATTTTTTTAATTTGTATTGGAAACAACAATGTCATATGTCTTTTCATTGATCTAAATAGTACAAAATCTCGCTTTATGATTCGAAGTTAAAATCTTCAAATTTGGTATAATAGTGACTTTTTTCACGTTTTTCATGTAGTTTGATATTACGTATATATATTCATTTTTACCAATATTTCGATACTAATTCATGTAGTGTCACGATATGTGATTTGGCCTTCAAATCTCAGAATTTCGCATAATATTGCATTTTAAGCAAGTTTTCTTGCATTTTGTTCCGTACGAAAAATCATAGAATTTAGCAATATTTTGACGTTTATCATTCCTTTTCCTTTATGTGATTTAATCAAAATATCATCGAATTAGGCAATATTTTGCCGTTTTTCACGTTTTAGTGAATTTTCAGTTTATTAGTATTAATTCATTAAATATACAATAAAAATGATGCAAACACATAATTGATTAGATAGTAACCTGCATACTTCATTTTCAATCATCTATTTGTTTCTCGTTAAAATACTGAGTAAGATATTGACAAGGGGAGAAGTTCGGTTTTTATTGCATATATCGACTTTTCAGCCGGAATAGAGCGGTTTTACGTGTACATTTTCCATCGGTAATATAAACGGAAAATCAGGAACATTTTAGTTAATTCTAATGAAAACACATTGATTTTTATAATTAGTATTGGAAACAACATTGTCATATGTCTTTTAATGGATCTAAATAGTACGAAATCTCGCTTTATGATTCGAAGTTAAAATCCTCAAATTTGGTATAATTGTGACTTTTTTCACGTTTTTCATGTAGTTTGTTATTACGTATATATATTCATTTTAACCAATATTTCGATACTAATTCATGTAGTGTCACGATATGTGATTTGGCCTTCAAATCTCAGAATTTCGCATAATATTGCATTTTAAGCAAGTTTTCTTGCATTTTGTTTGGTACGAAAAATCATCGAATTTAGCAAAATTTTGACGTTTATCATTCCCTTTTCCTTTATGTGGTTTAATCAAAATATCATCGAATTAGGCAATATTATGCCGTTTTCTACGTTTTTGTGAATTTTCAGTTTATTAGTATTAATTCATTAAATATACAATAAAAATGATGCAAAAACATAATTGATTAGATAGTAACCTTCATACTTCATTTTCAATCATCTATTTGTTTCTCGTTAAAATACTGAGTAAGATATTGACAAGGGGAGAAGTTCGGTTTTTATTGCATATATCGACTTTTCAGCCGGAATAGAGCGGTTTTACGTGTACATCTTCCATCGGTAATATAAACGGAAAATCAGGAACATTTTAGTTAATTCTAATGAAAACACATTGATTTTTATCATTTGTATTGGAAACAACATTGTCATATGTCTTTTCTTGGATCTAAATAGTACGAAATCTCGCTTTATGATTCGAAGTTAAAATCCTCAAATATGGTATAATCGTGACTTTATTCACGTTTTTCATGTAGTTTGATATTACGTAAATATATTCATTTTTACCAATATTTCGATACTATTTCATGTAGTATCACGATATGTGATTTGGCCTTCAAATCTCTGAATTTCGCTTAATATTGCATTTTAAGCAAGTTTTCTTGCATTTTGTTTCATACGAAAAATCATCAAATTTAGCAATATTTTGACGTTTATCATCCCCTTTTCCTTTATGTGATTTAATCAAAATATCATCGAATTAGGCAATATTTTGCCGTTTTTCCACGTTTTTGTGAATTTTCAGTTTATTAGTATTAATTCATTAAATATACAATAAAAATGATGCAAACACATAATTGATTAGATAGTAACCTTAAATACTTCATTTTCAATCATCTATTTGTTTCTCGTTAAAATACTGAGTAAGATATTGAAAAGGGGAGAAGCTCGGTTTTTATTGCATATATCGACTTTTCAGCCGGAATAGAGCGGTTTTACGTGTACATCTTCCATCGGTAATATAAACGTAAAATCAGGAACATTTTAGTTAATTCTAATGAAAACACATTGATTTTTATCATTTGTATTGGAAACAACATTGTCATATGTATTTTCTTGGATCTAAATAATACGAAACCTCGCATTATGATTCGAAGTTAAAATCCTCAAATTTGGTATAATCTTGACTTTTTTCACGTTTTTCATGCAGTTTGATATTACGTAAATATATTCATTTTTACCAATATTTCGATACTATTTCATGTAGTATCACCATATGTGATTTGGCCTTCAAATCTCAGAATTTCGCATAATATTGCATTTTAAGCAAGTTTTCTTGCATTTTGTTCCGTACGAAAAATCATAGAATTTAGCAATATTTTGACGTTTATCATTCCCTTTTCCTTTATGTAATTTAATCAAAATATCATCGAATTAGGCAATATTTTGCCGTTTTTCCACGTTTTTGTGAATTTTCAGTTTATTAGTATTAATTCATTAAATATACAATAAAAATGATGCAAACACATAATTGATTAGATAGTAACCTTAAATACTTCATTTTCAATCGTCTATTTGTTTCTCGTTAAAATACTGAGTAAGATATTGACAAGGGGAGAAGTTCGGTTTTTATTGCATATATCGACTTTTCAGCCGGAAGAGAGCGGTTTTACGCGTACATCTTCCATCGGTAATATAAACGGAAAATCAGGAACATTTTAGTTAATTCTAATGAAAACACATTGATTTTTATAATTTGCATTGGAAACAACATTGTCATATGTCTTTTCATGGATCTAAATAGTACGAAACCTCGCTTTATGATTCGAAGTTAAAATCCTCAAATTTGGTATAATATTGACTTTTTTCACGTTTTTCATGTAGTTTGATATTACGTATATATATTCATTTTCACCAATATTTCGATACTAATTCATGTAGTGTCACGATGTGTGATTTGGCCTTCAAATCTCAGAATTTCGCATAATATTGCATTTTAAGCAAGTTTTATTGCATTTTGTTTCGTACGAAAAATCATCGGATTTAGCAATATTTTGACGTTTATCATCCCCTTTTCCTTTATGTGATTTAATCAAAATATCATCGAATTAGGCAATATTTTGCCGTTTTTCCACGTTTTTGTGAATTTTCAGTTTATTAGTATTAATTCATTAAATATACAATAAAAATGATGCAACACATAATTGATTAGATAGTAACCTTGAATACTTCATTTTCAATCATCAATTTGTTTCTCGGTAAAATACTGAGTAAGATATTGAAAAGGGGAGAAGTTCGGTTTTTATTGCATATATCGACTTTTCAGCTGGAATAGAGCGGTTTTACGTGTACATCTTCCATCGGTAATATAAACAGAAAATCAGGAACATTTTAGTTAATTCTAATGAAAACACATTGATTTTTATAATTTGTATTGGAAACAACATTGTCATATGTCTTTTCATGGATCTAAATAGTACGAAATCTCGCTTTATGATTCGAAGTTAAAATCCTCAAATTTGGTATAATCGTGACTTTTTTCACGTTTTTCATGTAGTTTGATATTACGTAAATATATTCATTTTTACCAATATTTCGATACTATTTCATGTAGTATCACGATATGTGATTTGGCCTTCAAATCTCTGAATTTCGCATAATATTGCATTTTAAGCAAGTTTTCTTGCATTTTGTTTCATACGAAAAATCATCAAATTTAGCAATATTTTGACGTTTATCATCCCCTTTTCCTTTATGTGATTTAATCAAAATATCATCGAATTAGGCAATATTTTGCCGTTTTTCCACGTTTTTGTGAATTTTCAGTTTATTAGTATTAATTCATTAAATATACAATAAAAATGATGCAAACACATAATTGATTAGATAGTAACCTTAAATACTTCATTTTCAATCATCTATTTGTTTCTCGTTAAAATACTGAGTAAGATATTGAAAAGGGGAGAAGCTCGGTTTTTATTGCATATATCGACTTTTCAGCCGGAATAGACCGGTTTTACGTGTACATCTTCCATCGGTAATATAAACGTAAAATCAGGAACATTTTAGTTAATTCTAATGAAAACACATTGATTTTTATCATTTGTATTGGAAACAACATTGTCATATGTATTTTCTTGGATCTAAATAATACGAAACCTCGCATTATGATTCGAAGTTAAAATCCTCACATTTGGTATAATCTTGACTTTTTTCACGTTTTTCATGCAGTTTGATATTACGTAAATATATTCATTTTTACCAATATTTCGATACTATTTCATGTAGTATCACCATATGTGATTTGGCCTTCAAATCTCAGAATTTCGCATAATATTGTATTTTAAGCAAGTTTTCTTGCATTTTGTTTCGTACGAAAAATCATCGAATTTAGCAATATTTAGACGTTTATCATCCCCTTTCCCTTTATGTAATTTAATCAAAATATCATCGAATTAGGCAATATTTTGCCGTTTTTCCACGTTTTTGTGAATTTTCAGTTTATTAGTATTAATTCAATAAATATACAATAAAAATGATGCAAACACATAATTGATTAGATAGTAACCTTAAATACTTAATTTTCAATCAACTATTTGTTTCTCGTTAAAATACTGAGTAAGATATTGACAAGGGGAGAAGTTCTGTTTTTATTGCATATATCGACTTTTCAGCCGGAATAGAGCGGTTTTACGTGTACATCTTCCATCGGTAATATAAACGGAAAATCAGGAACATTTTAGTTAATTCTAATGAAAACACATTGATTTTTATAATTAGTATTGGAAACAACATTGTCATATGTCTTTTCATGGATCTAAATAGTACGAAATCTCGCTTTATGATTCGAAGTTAAAATCCTCAAATTTGGTATAAATGTGACTTTTTTCACGTTTTTCATGTAGTTTGATATTACGTATATATATTAATTTTTACCAATATTTCGATACTAATTCATGTAGTGTCACGATATGTGATTTGGCCTTCAAATCTCAGAATTTCGAATAATATTGCATTTTAAGCAAGTTTTCTGGCATTTTGTTTCGTACGAAAAAGCATCGAATTTAGCAATATTTTGACGTTTATCATCCCCTTTTCCTTTATGTGATTTAATCAAAATATCATCGAATTAGGCAATATTTTGCCGTTTTTCCACGTTTTTGTGAATTTTCAGTTTATTAGTATTAATTCATTAAATATACAATAAAAATGACGCAACACATAATTGATTAGATAGTAACCTTGAATACTTCATTTTCAATCATCAATTTGTTTCTCGGTAAAATACTGAGTAAGATATTGAAAAGGGGAGAAGTTCTGTTTTTATTGCATATATCGACTTTTCAGCCGGAATAGAGCGGTTTTACGTGTACATCTTCCATCGGTAATATAAACGGAAAATCAGGAACATTTTAGTTAATTCTAATGAAAACACATTGATTTTTATCATTTGTATTGGAAACAACATTGTCATATGTCTTTTCTTGGATCTAAATAGTACGAAATCTCGCTTTATGATTCGAAGTTAAAATCCTCAAATTTGGTATAATCGTGACTTTATTCACGTTTTTCATGTAGTTTGATATTACGTAAATATATTCATTTTTACCAATATTTCGATACTATTTCATGTAGTATCACGATATGTGATTTGGCCTTCAAATCTCTGAATTTCGCTTAATATTGCATTTTAAGCAAGTTTTCTTGCATTTTGTTTCATACGAAAAATCATCAAATTTAGCAATATTTTGACGTTTATCATCCCCTTTTCCTTTATGTGATTTAATCAAAATATCATCGAATTAGGCAATATTTTGCCGTTTTTCCACGTTTTTGTGAATTTTCAGTTTATTAGTATTAATTCATTAAATATACAATAAAAATGATGCAAACACATAATTGATTAGATAGTAACCTTAAATACTTCATTTTCAATCATCTATTTGTTTCTCGTTAAAATACTGAGTAAGATATTGAAAAGGGGAGAAGCTCGGTTTTTATTGCATATATCGACTTTTCAGCCGGAATAGAGCGGTTTTACGTGTACATCTTCCATCGGTAATATAAACGTAAAATCAGGAACATTTTAGTTAATTCTAATGAAAACACGTTGATTTTTATCATTTGTATTGGAAACAACATTGTCATATGTATTTTCTTGGATCTAAATAATACGAAACCTCGCATTATGATTCGAAGTTAAAATCCTCAAATTTGGTATAATCTTGACTTTTTTCACGTTTTTCATGCAGTTTGATATTACGTAAATATATTCATTTTTACCAATATTTCGATACTATTTCATGTAGTATCACCATATGTGATTTGGCCTTCAAATCTCAGAATTTCGCATAATATTGTATTTTAAGCAAGTTTTCTTGCATTTTGTTTCGTACGAAAAATCATCGAATTTAGCAATATTTAGACGTTTATCATCCCCTTTTCCTTTATGTAATTTAATCAAAATATCATCGAATTAGGCAATATTTTGCCGTTTTTCCACGTTTTTGTGAATTTTCAGTTTATTAGTATTAATTCAATAAATATACAATAAAAATGATGCAAACACATAATTGATTAGATAGTAACCTTAAATACTTAATTTTCAATCAACTATTTGTTTCTCGTTAAAATACTGAGTAAGATATTGACAAGGGGAGAAGTTCTGTTTTTATTGCATATATCGACTTTTCAGCCGGAATAGAGCGGTTTTACGTGTACATCTTCCATCGGTAATATAAACGGAAAATCAGGAACATTTTAGTTAATTCTAATGAAAACACATTGATTTTTATCATTTGTATTGGAAACAACATTGTCATATGTCTTTTCTTGGATCTAAATAATACGAAACTTCGCATTATGATTTGAAGTTAAAATCCTCAAATTTGGTATAATCGTGTCTTTTTTCACGTTTTTCATGTAGTTTGATATTACGTAAATATATTCATTTTTACCAATATTTCGATACTATTTCATGTAGTATCACGATATGTGATTTGGCCTTCAAATCTCTGAATTTCGCATAATATTGCATTTTAAGCAAGTTTTCTTGCATTTTGTTTCATACGAAAAATCATCAAATTTAGCAATATTTTGACGTTTATCATCCCCTTTTCCTTTATGTGATTTAATCCAAATATCTTCGAATTAGGCAATATTTTGCCGTTTTTCCACGTTTTTGTGAATTTTCAGTTTATTAGTATTAATTCATTAAATATACAATAAAAATGATGCAAACACATAATTGATTAGATAGTAACCTTAAATACTTCATTTTCAATCATCTATTTGTTTCTCGTTAAAATACTGAGTAAGATATTGAAAAGGGGAGAAGCTCGGTTTTTATTGCATATATCGACTTTTCAGCCGGAATAGAGCGGTTTTACGTGTACATCTTCCATCGGTAATATAAACGTAAAATCAGGAACATTTTAGTTAATTCTAATGAAAACACATTGATTTTTATCATTTGTATTGGAAACAACATTGTCATATGTATTTTCTTGGATCTAAATAATACGAAACCTCGCATTATGATTCGAAGTTAAAATCCTCAAATTTGGTATAATCTTGACTTTTTTCACGTTTTTCATGCAGTTTGATATTACGTAAATATATTCATTTTTACCAATATTTCGATACTATTTCATGTAGTATCACCATATGTGATTTGGCCTTCAAATCTCAGAATTTCGCATAATATTGTATTTTAAGCAAGTTTTCTTGCATTTTGTTTCGTACGAAAAATCATCGAATTTAGCAATATTTAGACGTTTATCATCCCCTTTTCCTTTATGTAATTTAATCAAAATATCATCGAATTAGGCAATATTTTGCCGTTTTTCCACGTTTTTGTGAATTTTCAGTTTATTAGTATTAATTCAATAAATATACAATAAAAATGATGCAAACACATAATTGATTAGATAGTAACCTTAAATACTTAATTTTCAATCAACTATTTGTTTCTCGTTAAAATACTGAGTAAGATATTGACAAGGGGAGAAGTTCTGTTTTTATTGCATATATCGACTTTTCAGCCGGAATAGAGCGGTTTTACGTGTACATCTTCCATCGGTAATATAAACGGAAAATCAGGAACATTTTAGTTAATTCTAATGAAAACACATTGATTTTTATCATTTGTATTGGAAACAACATTGTCATATGTCTTTTCTTGGATCTAAATAATACGAAACTTCGCATTATGATTTGAAGTTAAAATCCTCAAATTTGGTATAATCGTGACTTTTTTCACGTTTTTCATGTAGTTTGATATTACGTAAATATATTCATTTTTACCAATATTTCGATACTATTTCATGTAGTATCACGATATGTGATTTGGCCTTCAAATCTCTGAATTTCGCATAATATTGCATTTTAAGCAAGTTTTCTTGCATTTTGTTTCATACGAAAAATCATCAAATTTAGCAATATTTTGACGTTTATCATCCCCTTTTCCTTTATGTGATTTAATCAAAATATCATCGAATTAGGCAATATTTTGCCGTTTTTCCACGTTTTTGTGAATTTTCAGTTTATTAGTATTAATTCATTAAATATACAATAAAAATGATGCAAACACATAATTGATTAGATAGTAACCTTAAATACTTCATTTTCAATCATCTATTTGTTTCTCGTTAAAATACTGAGTAAGATATTGGAAAGGGGAGAAGTTCTGTTTTTATTGCATATATCGACTTTTCAGCCGGAATAGAGCGGTTTTACGTGTACATCTTCCATCGGTAATATAAACGGAAAATCAGGAACATTTTAGTTAATTCAAATGAAAACACATTGATTTTTATCATTTGTATTGGAAACAACATTGTCATATGTCTTTTCTTGGATCTAAATAGTACGAAATCTCGCTTTATGATTCGAAGTTAAAATCCTCAAATTTGGTATAATCGTGACTTTATTCACGTTTTTCATGTAGTTTGATATTACGTAAATATATTCATTTTTACCAATATTTCGATACTATTTCATGTAGTATCACGATATGTGATTTGGCCTTCAAATCTCTGAATTTCGCTAAATATTGCATTTTAAGCAAGTTTTCTTGCATTTTGTTTCATACGAAAAATCATCAAATTTAGCAATATTTTGACGTTTATCATCCCCTTTTCCTTTATGTGATTTAATCCAAATATCTTCGAATTAGGCAATATTTTGCCGTTTTTCCACGTTTTTGTGAATTTTCAGTTTATTAGTATTAATTCATTAAATATACAATAAAAATGATGCAAACACATAATTGATTAGATAGTAACCTTAAATACTTCATTTTCAATCATCTATTTGTTTCTCGTTAAAATACTGAGTAAGATATTGAAAAGGGGAGAAGCTCGGTTTTTATTGCATATATCGACTTTTCAGCCGGAATAGAGCGGTTTTACGTGTACATCTTCCATCGGTAATATAAACGTAAAATCAGGAACATTTTAGTTAATTCTAATGAAAACACATTGATTTTTATCATTTGTATTGGAAACAACATTGTCATATGTATTTTCTTGGATCTAAATAATACGAAACCTCGCATTATGATTCGAAGTTGAAATCCTCAAATTTGGTATAATCTTGACTTTTTTCACGTTTTTCATGCAGTTTGATATTACGTAAATATATTCATTTTTACCAATATTTCGATACTATTTCATGTAGTATCACCATATGTGATTTGGCCTTCAAATCTCAGAATTTCGCATAATATTGTATTTTAAGCAAGTTTTCTTGCATTTTGTTTCGTACGAAAAATCATCGAATTTAGCAATATTTAGACGTTTATCATCCCCTTTTCCTTTATGTAATTTAATCAAAATATCATCGAATTAGGCAATATTTTGCCGTTTTTCCACGTTTTTGTGAATTTTCAGTTTATTAGTATTAATTCATTAAATATACAATAAAATTGATGCAAACACATAATTGATTAGATAGTAACCTTAAATACTTAATTTTCAATCAACTATTTGTTTCTCGTTAAAATACTGAGTAAGATATTGACAAGGGGAGAAGTTCTGTTTTTATTGCATATATCGACTTTTCAGCCGGAATAGAGCGGTTTTACGTGTACATCTTCCATCGGTAATATAAATGGAAAATCAGGAACATTTTAGTTAATTCTAATGAAAACACATTGATTTTTATCATTTGTATTCGAAACAACATTGTCATATGTCTTTTCTTGGATCTAAATAGTACGAAATCTCGCTTTATGATTCGAAGTTAAAATCCTCAAATTTGGTATAATCGTGACTTTATTCACGTTTTTCATGTAGTTTGATATTACGTAAATATATTCATTTTTACCAATATTTCGATACTATTTCATGTAGTATCACGATATGTGATTTGGCCTTCAAATCTCTGAATTTCGCTTAATATTGCATTTTAAGCAAGTTTTCTTGCATTTTGTTTCATACGAAAAATCATCAAATTTAGCAATATTTTGACGTTTATCATCCCCTTTTCCTTTATGTGATTTAATCCAAATATCTTCGAATTAGGCAATATTTTGCCGTTTTTCCACGTTTTTGTGAATTTTCAGTTTATTAGTATTAATTCATTAAATATACAATAAAAATGATGCAAACACATAATTGATTAGATAGTAACCTTAAATACTTCATTTTCAATCATCTATTTGTTTCTCGTTAAAATACTGAGTAAGATATTGAAAAGGGGAGAAGCTCGGTTTTTATTGCATATATCGACTTTTCAGCCGGAATAGAGCGGTTTTACGTGTACATCTTCCATCGGTAATATAAACGTAAAATCAGGAACATTTTAGTTAATTCTAATGAAAACACATTGATTTTTATCATTTGTATTGGAAACAACATTGTCATATGTATTTTCTTGGATCTAAATAATACGAAACCTCGCATTATGATTCGAAGTTAAAATCCTCAAATTTGGTATAATCTTGACTTTTTTCACGTTTTTCATGCAGTTTGATATTACGTAAATATATTCATTTTTACCAATATTTCGATACTATTTCATGTAGTATCACCATATGTGATTTGGCCTTCAAATCTCAGAATTTCGCATAATATTGTATTTTAAGCAAGTTTTCTTGCATTTTGTTTCGTACGAAAAATCATCGAATTTAGCAATATTTAGACGTTTATCATCCCCTTTTCCTTTATGTAATTTAATCAAAATATCATCGAATTAGGCAATATTTTGCCGTTTTTCCACGTTTTTGTGAATTTTCAGTTTATTAGTATTAATTCAATAAATATACAATAAAAATGATGCAAACACATAATTGATTAGATAGTAACCTTAAATACTTAATTTTCAATCAACTATTTGTTTCTCGTTAAAATACTGAGTAAGATATTGACAAGGGGAGAAGTTCTGTTTTTATTGCATATATCGACTTTTCAGCCGGAATAGAGCGGTTTTACGTGTACATCTTCCATCGGTAATATAAACGGAAAATCAGGAACATTTTAGTTAATTCTAATGAAAACACATTGATTTTTATCATTTGTATTCGAAACAACATTGTCATATGTCTTTTCTTGGATCTAAATAGTACGAAATCTCGCTTTATGATTCGAAGTTAAAATCCTCAAATTTGGTATAATCGTGACTTTTTTCACGTTTTTCATGTAGTTTGATATTACGTAAATATATTCATTTTTACCAATATTTCGATACTATTTCATGTAGTATCACGATATGTGATTTGGCCTTCAAATCTTTGAATTTCGCATAATATTGCATTTTAAGCAAGTTTTCTTGCATTTTGTTTCATACGAAAAATCATCAAATTATCAATATTTTGACGTTTATCATCCCCTTTTCCTTTATGTGATTTAATCAAAATATCATCGAATTAGGCAATATTTTGCCGTTTTTCCACGTTTTTGTGAATTTTCAGTTTATTAGTATTAATTCATTAAATATACAATAAAAATGATGCAAACACATAATTGATTAGATAGTAACCTTAAATACTTCATTTTCAATCATCTATTTGTTTCTCGTTAAAATACTGAGTAAGATATTGAAAAGGGGAGAAGCTCGGTTTTTATTGCATATATCGACTTTTCAGCCGGAATAGAGCGGTTTTACGTGTACATCTTCCATCGGTAATATATACGTAAAATCAGGAACATTTTAGTTAATTCTAATGAAAACACATTGATTTTTATCATTTGTATTGGAAACAACATTGTCATATGTATTTTCTTGGATCTAAATAATACGAAACCTCGCATTATGATTCGAAGTTAAAATCCTCAAATTTGGTATAATCTTGACTTTTTTCACGTTTTTCATGCAGTTTGATATTACGTAAATATATTCATTTTTACCAATATTTCGATACTATTTCATGTAGTATCACCATATGTGATTTGGCCTTCAAATCTCAGAATTTCGCATAATATTGTATTTTAAGCAAGTTTTCTTGCATTTTGTTTCGTACGAAAAATCATCGAATTTAGCAATATTTAGACGTTTATCATCCCCTTTTCCTTTATGTAATTTAATCAAAATATCATCGAATTAGGCAATATTTTGCCGTTTTTCCACGTTTTTGTGAATTTTCAGTTTATTAGTATTAATTCAATAAATATACAATAAAAATGATGCAAACACATAATTGATTAGATAGTAACCTTAAATACTTAATTTTCAATCAACTATTTGTTTCTCGTTAAAATACTGAGTAAGATATTGACAAGGGGAGAAGTTCTGTTTTTATTGCATATATCGACTTTTCAGCCGGAATAGAGCGGTTTTACGTGTACATCTTCCATCGGTAATATAAACGGAAAATCAGGAACATTTTAGTTAATTCTAATGAAAACACATTGATTTTAATCATTTGTATTGGAAACAACATTGTCATATGTCTTTTCTTGGATCTAAATAATACGAAACTTCGCATTATGATTTGAAGTTAAAATCCTCAAATTTGGTATAATCGTGACTTTTTTCACGTTTTTCATGTAGTTTGATATTACGTAAATATATTCATTTTTACCAATATTTCGATACTATTTCATGTAGTATCACGATATGTGATTTGGCCTTCAAATCTCTGAATTTCGCATAATATTGCATTTTAAGCAAGTTTTCTTGCATTTTGTTTCATACGAAAAATCATCAAATTTAGCAATATTTTGACGTTTATCATCCCCTTTTCCTTTATGTGATTTAATCAAAATATCATCGAATTAGGCAATATTTTGCCGTTTTTCCACGTTTTTGTGAATTTTCAGTTTATTAGTATTAATTCATTAAATATACAATAAAAATGATGCAAACACATAATTGATTAGATAGTAACCTTAAATACTTCATTTTCAATCATCTATTTGTTTCTCGTTAAAATACTGAGTAAGATATTGGAAAGGGGAGAAGTTCTGTTTTTATTGCATATATCGACTTTTCAGCCGGAATAGAGCGGTTTTACGTGTACATCTTCCATCGGTAATATAAACGGAAAATCAGGAACATTTTAGTTAATTCAAATGAAAACACATTGATTTTTATCATTTGTATTGGAAACAACATTGTCATATGTCTTTTCTTGGATCTAAATAGTACGAAATCTCGCTTTATGATTCGAAGTTAAAATCCTCAAATTTGGTATAATCGTGACTTTATTCACGTTTTTCATGTAGTTTGATATTACGTAAATATATTCATTTTTACCAATATTTCGATACTATTTCATGTAGTATCACGATATGTGATTTGGCCTTCAAATCTCTGAATTTCGCTTAATATTGCATTTTAAGCAAGTTTTCTTGCATTTTGTTTCATACGAAAAATCATCAAATTTAGCAATATTTTGACGTTTATCATCCCCTTTTCCTTTATGTGATTTAATCCAAATATCTTCGAATTAGGCAATATTTTGCCGTTTTTCCACGTTTTTGTGAATTTTCAGTTTATTAGTATTAATTCATTAAATATACAATAAAAATGATGCAAACACATAATTGATTAGATAGTAACCTTAAATACTTCATTTTCAATCATCTATTTGTTTCTCGTTAAAATACTGAGTAAGATATTGAAAAGGGGAGAAGCTCGGTTTTTATTGCATATATCGACTTTTCAGCCGGAATAGAGCGGTTTTACGTGTACATCTTCCATCGGTAATATAAACGTAAAATCAGGAACATTTTAGTTAATTCTAATGAAAACACATTGATTTTTATCATTTGTATTGGAAACAACATTGTCATATGTATTTTCTTGGATCTAAATAATACGAAACCTCGCATTATGATTCGAAGTTAAAATCCTCAAATTTGGTATAATCTTGACTTTTTTCACGTTTTTCATGCAGTTTGATATTACGTAAATATATTCATTTTTACCAATATTTCGATACTATTTCATGTAGTATCACCATATGTGATTTGGCCTTCAAATCTCAGAATTTCGCATAATATTGTATTTTAAGCAAGTTTTCTTGCATTTTGTTTCGTACGAAAAATCATCGAATTTAGCAATATTTAGACGTTTATCATCCCCTTTTCCTTTATGTAATTTAATCAAAATATCATCGAATTAGGCAATATTTTGCCGTTTTTCCACGTTTTTGTGAATTTTCAGTTTATTAGTATTAATTCAATAAATATACAATAAAAATGATGCAAACACATAATTGATTAGATAGTAACCTTAAATACTTAATTTTCAATCAACTATTTGTTTCTCGTTAAAATACTGAGTAAGATATTGACAAGGGGAGAAGTTCTGTTTTTATTGCATATATCGACTTTTCAGCCGGAATAGAGCGGTTTTACGTGTACATCTTCCATCGGTAATATAAACGGAAAATCAGGAACATTTTAGTTAATTCTAATGAAAACACATTGATTTTTATCATTTGTATTCGAAACAACATTGTCATATGTCTTTTCTTGGATCTAAATAGTACGAAATCTCGCTTTATGATTCGAAGTTAAAATCCTCAAATTTGGTATAATCGTGACTTTTTTCACGTTTTTCATGTAGTTTGATATTACGTAAATATATTCATTTTTACCAATATTTCGATACTATTTCATGTAGTATCACGATATGTGATTTGGCCTTCAAATCTTTGAATTTCGCATAATATTGCATTTTAAGCAAGTTTTCTTGCATTTTGTTTCATACGAAAAATCATCAAATTATCAATATTTTGACGTTTATCATCCCCTTTTCCTTTATGTGATTTAATCAAAATATCATCGAATTAGGCAATATTTTGCCGTTTTTCCACGTTTTTGTGAATTTTCAGTTTATTAGTATTAATTCATTAAATATACAATAAAAATGATGCAAACACATAATTGATTAGATAGTAACCTTAAATACTTCATTTTCAATCATCTATTTGTTTCTCGTTAAAATACTGAGTAAGATATTTAAAAGGGGAGAAGCTCGGTTTTTATTGCATATATCGACTTTTCAGCCGGAATAGAGCGGTTTTACGTGTACATCTTCCATCGGTAATATAAACGTAAAATCAGGAACATTTTAGTTAATTCTAATGAAAACACATTGATTTTTATCATTTGTATTGGAAACAACATTGTCATATGTATTTTCTTGGATCTAAATAATACGAAACCTCGCATTATGATTCGAAGTTAAAATCCTCAAATTTGGTATAATCTTGACTTTTTTCACGTTTTTCATGCAGTTTGATATTACGTAAATATATTCATTTTTACCAATATTTCTAAACTATTTCATGTAGTATCACCATATGTGATTTGGCCTTCAAATCTCAGAATTTCGCATAATATTGTATTTTAAGCAAGTTTTCTTGCATTTTGTTTCGTACGAAAAATCATCGAATTTAGCAATATTTAGACGTTTATCATCCCCTTTTCCTTTATGTAATTTAATCAAAATATCATCGAATTAGGCAATATTTGGCCGTTTTTCCACGTTTTTGTGAATTTTCAGTTTATTAGTATTAATTCATAAATATACAATAAAAATGATGCAAACACATAATTGATTAGATAGTAACCTTAAATACTTAATTTTCAATCAACTATTTGTTTCTCGTTAAAATACTGAGTAAGATATTGACAAGGGGAGAAGTTCTGTTTTTATTGCATATATCGACTTTTCAGCCGGAATAGAGCGGTTTTACGTGTACATCTTCCATCGGTAATATAAACGGAAAATCAGGAACATTTTAGTTAATTCTAATGAAAACACATTGATTTTTATCATTTGTATTGGAAACAACATTGTCATATGTCTTTTCTTGGATCTAAATAATACGAAACTTCGCATTATGATTTGAAGTTAAAATCCTCAAATTTGGTATAATCGTGACTTTTTTCACGTTTTTCATGTAGTTTGATATTACGTAAATATATTCATTTTTACCAATATTTCGATACTATTTCATGTAGTATCACGATATGTGATTTGGCCTTCAAATCTCTGAATTTCGCATAATATTGCATTTTAAGCAAGTTTTCTTGCATTTTGTTTCATACGAAAAATCATCAAATTTAGCAATATTTTGACGTTTATCATCCCCTTTTCCTTTATGTGATTTAATCAAAATATCATCGAATTAGGCATAATTTTGCCGTTTTTCCACGTTTTTGTGAATTTTCAGTTTATTAGTATTAATTCATTAAATATACAATAAAAATGATGCAAACACATAATTGATTAGATAGTAACCTTAAATACTTCATTTTCAATCATCTATTTGTTTCTCGTTAAAATACTGAGTAAGATATTGAAAAGGGGAGAAGCTCGGTTTTTATTGCATATATCGACTTTTCAGCCGGAATAGAGCGGTTTTACGTGTACATCTTCCATCGGAAATATAAACGTAAAATCAGGAACATTTTAGTTAATTCTAATGAAAACACATTGATTTTTATCATTTGTATTGGAAACAACATTGTCATATGTATTTTCTTGGATCTAAATAATACGAAACCTCGCATTATTATTCGAAGTTAAAATCCTCAAATTTGGTATAATCGTGACTTTTTTCACGTTTTTCATGTAGTTTGATATTACGTAAATATATTCATTTTTACCAATATTTCGATACTATTTCATGTAGTATCACCATATGTGATTTGGCCTTCAAATCTCAGAATTTCGCATAATATTGCATTTTAAGCAAGTTTTCTTGCATTATGTTTCGTACGAAAAATCATCGAATTTAGCAATCTTTTGACGTTTATCATCCCCTTTTCCTTTATGTGATTTAATCAAAATATCATCGAATTAGGCAATATTTTGCCGTTTATCCACGTTTTTGTGAATTTTCAGTTTATTAGTATTAATTCATTAAATATACAATAAAAATGATGCAAACACATAATTGATTAGATAGTAACCTTAAATACTTCATTTTCAATCGTCTATTTGTTTCTCGTTAAAATACTGAGTAAGATATTGACAAGGGGAGAAGTTCGGTTTTTATTGCATATATCGACTTTTCAGCCGGAAGAGAGCGGTTTTACGCGTACATCTTCCATCGGTAATATAAACGGAAAATCAGGAACATTTTAGTTAATTCTAATGAAAACACATTGATTTTTATTATTAGTATTGGAAACAACATTGTCATATGTCTTTTCTTGGATCTAAATAGTACGAAACCCCGCTTTATGATTCTAAGTTAAAATCCTCAAATTTGGTATAATAGTGACTTTTTAAACGTTTTTCATGTAGTTTGATATTACGTATATATATTCATTTCTACCAATATTTCGATACTAATTCATGTAGTGTCACGATATGTGATTTGGCCTTCAAATCTCAGAATTTCGCATAATATTGCATTTTAAGCAAGTTTTATTGCATTTTGTTTCGTACGAAAAATCATCGAATTTAGCAATATTTTGACGTTTATCATCCCCTTTTCCTTTATGTGATTTAATCAAAATATCATCGAATTAGGCAATATTTTGCCGTTTTTCCACGTTTTTGTGAATTTTCAGTTTATTAGTATTAATTCATTAAATATACAATAAAAATGATGCAAACACATAATTGATTAGATAGTAACCTTGAATACTTCATTTTCAATCATCTATTTGTTTCTCGTTGAAATACTGAGTAAGATATTGAAAAGGGGAGAAGTTCGGTTTTTATTGCATATATCGACTTTTCAGCTGGAATAGAGCGGTTTTACGTGTACATCTTCCATCGGTAATATAAACAGAAAATCAGGAACATTTTAGTTAATTCTAATGAAAACACATTGATTTTTATAATTAGTATTGGAAACAACATTGTCATATGTCTTTTCATGGATCTAAATAGTACGAAATCTCGCTTTATGATTCGAAGTTAAAATCCTCAAATTTGGTATAATTGTGACTTTTTTCACGTTTTTCATGTAGTTTGATATTACGTATATATATTCATTTTTACCAATATTTCGATACTAATTCATGTAGTGTCACGATATGTGATTTGGCCTTCAAATCTCAGAATTTCGCATAATATTGCATTTTAAGCAAGTTTTCTTGCATTTTGTTTCGTACGAAAAATCATCGAATTTAGCAATATTTTGACGTTTATCATTCCCTTTTCGTTTATGTGATTTAATCAAAATATCATCGAATTAGGCAATATTTTGCCGTTTTTCTACGTTTTTGTGAATTTTCAGTTTATTAGTATTAATTCATTAAATATACAATAAAAATGATGCAAACACATAATTGATTAGATAGTAACCTTCATACTTCATTTTCAATAATCTATTTGTTTCTCGTTAAAATACTGAGTAAGATATTGAAAAGGGGAGAAGTTCGGTTTTTTTGCATATATCGACTTTTCAGCTGGAATAGAGCGGTTTTACGTGTACATCTTCCATCGGTAATATAAACAGAAAATCAGGAACATTTTAGTTAATTCTAATGAAAACACATTGATTTTTATTATTAGTATTGGAAACAACATTGTCATATGTCTTTTCATGGATCTAAATAGTACGAAATCTCGCTTTATGATTCGAAGTTAAAATCCTAAAATTTTGTATAATTGTGACTTTTTTCACGTTTTTCATGTAGTTTGATATTACGTATATATATTCATTTCTACCAATATTTCGATACTAATTCATGTAGTGTCACGATATGTGATTTGGCCTTCAAATCTCAGAATTTCGCATAATATTGCATTTTAAGCAAGTTTTCTTGCATTTTGTTTCGTACGAAAAATCATCGAATTTAGCAATATTTTGACGTTTATCATTCCCATTTCCTTTATGTGCTTTAATCAAAATATCATCGAATTAGGCAATATTTTGCCGTTTTTCCACGTTTTTGTGAATTTTCAGTTTATTAGTATTAATTCATTAAATATACAATAAAAATGATGCAAACACATAATTGATTAGATAGTAACCTTAAATACTTCATTTTCAATCATCTATTTGTTTCTCGTTAAAAATACTGAGTAAGATATTAAAAAGGGGAGAAGCTCGGTTTTTATTGCATATATCGACTTTTCAGCCGGAATAGAGCGGTTTTACGTGTACATCTTCCATCGGAAATATAAACGTAAAATCAGGAACATTTTAGTTAATTCTAATGAAAACACATTGATTTTTATCATTTGTATTGGAAACAACATTGTCATATGTATTTTCTTGGATCTAAATAATACGAAACCTCGCATTATGATTCGAAGTTAAAATCCTCAAATTTGGTATAATCGTGACTTTTTTCACGTTTTTCATGTAGTTTGATATTACGTAAATATATTCATTTTTACCAATATTTCGATACTATTTCATGTAGTATCACCATATGTGATTTGGCCTTCAAATCTCAGAATTTCGCATAATATTGCATTTTAAGCAAGTTTTCTTGCATTTTGTTTCGTACGAAAAATCATCGAATTTAGCAATCTTTTGACGTTTATCATCCCCTTTTCCTTTATGTGATTTAATCAAAATATCATCGAATTAGGCAATATTTTGCCGTTTTTCCACGTTTTTGTGAATTTTCAGTTTATTAGTATTAATTCATTAAATATACAATAAAAATGATGCAAACACATAATTGATTAGATAGTAACCTTAAATACTTCATTTTCAATCGTCTATTTGTTTCTCGTTAAAATACTGAGCAAGATATTGACAAGGGGAGAAGTTCGGTTTTTATTGCATATATCGACTTTTCAGCCGGAAGAGAGCGGTTTTACGCGTACATCTTCCATCGGTAATATAAACGGAAAATCAGGAACATTTTAGTTAATTCTAATGAAAACACATTGATTTTTATCATTTGTATTGGAAACAACATTGTCATATGTCTTTTCTTGGATCTAAATAGTACGAAACCCCGCTTTATGATTCTAAGTTAAAATCCTCAAATTTGGTATAATAGTGACTTTTTAAACGTTTTTCATGTAGTTTGATATTACGTATATATATTCATTTCTACCAATATTTCGATACTAATTCATGTAGTGTCACGATATGTGATTTGGCCTTCAAATCTCAGAATTTCGCATAATATTGCATTTTAAGCAAGTTTTATTGCATTTTGTTTCGTACGAAAAATCATCGAATTTAGCAATATTTTGACGTTTATCATCCCCTTTTCCTTTATGTGATTTAATCAAAATATCATCGAATTAGGCAATATTTTGCCGTTTTTCCACGTTTTTGTGAATTTTCAGTTTATTAGTATTAATTCATTAAATATACAATAAAAATGATGCAAACACATAATTGATTAGATAGTAACCTTGAATACTTCATTTTCAATCATCTATTTGTTTCTCGTTGAAATACTGAGTAAGATATTGAAAATGGAGAAGTTCGGTTTTTATTGCATATATCGACTTTTCAGCTGGAATAGAGCGGTTTTACGTGTACATCTTCCATCGGTAATATAAACAGAAAATCAGGAACATTTTAGTTAATACTAATGAAAACACATTGATTTTTATAATTAGTATTGGAAACAACATTGTCATATGTCTTTTCATGGATCTAAATAGTACGAAATCTCGCTTTATGATTCGAAGTTAAAATCCTCAAATTTGGTATAATTGTGACTTTTTCACGTTTTTCATGTAGTTTGATATTACGTATATATATTCATTTTTACCAATATTTCGATACTAATTCATGTAGTGTCACGATATGTGATTTGGCCTTCAAATCTCAGAATTTCGCATAATATTGCATTTTAAGCAAGTTTTCTTGCATTTTGTTTCGTACGAAAAATCATCGAATTTAGCAATATTTTGACGTTTATCATTCCCTTTTCGTTTATGTGATTTAATCAAAATATCTTCGAATTAGGCAATATTTTGCCGTTTTTCTACGTTTTTGTGAATTTTCAGTTTATTAGTATTAATTCATTAAATATACAATAAAAATGATGCAAACACATAATTGATTAGATAGTAACCTTCATACTTCATTTTCAATAATCTATTTGTTTCTCGTTAAAATACTGAGTAAGATATTGAAAAGGGGAGAAGTTCGGTTTTTTTGCATATATCGACTTTTCAGCTGGAATAGAGCGGTTTTACGTGTACATCTTCCATCGGTAATATAAACAGAAAATCAGGAACATTTTAGTTAATTCTAATGAAAACACATTGATTTTTATAATTAGTATTGGAAACAACATTGTCATATGTCTTTTCATGGATCTAAATAGTACGAAATCTCGCTTTATGATTCGAAGTTAAAATCCTCAAATTTGGTATAATTGTGACTTTTTTCACGTTTTTCATGTAGTTTGATATTACGAATATATATTCATTTTAACCAATATTTCGATACTAATTCATGTAGTGTCACGATATGTGATTTGGCCTTCAAATCTCAGAATTTCGCATAATATTGCATTTTAAGCAAGTTTTCTTGCATTTTGTTTCGTACGAAAAATCATCGAATTTAGCAATATTTTGACGTTTATCATTCCCTTTTCCTTTATGTGATTTAATCAAAATATCATCGAATTAGGCAATATTATGCCGTTTTTCTACGTTTTTGTGAATTTTCAGTTTATTAGTATTAATTCATTAAATATACAATAAAAATGATGCAAACACATAATTGATTAGATAGTAACCTTAAATACTTAATTTTCAATCAACTATTTGTTTCTCGTTTAAATTCTGAGTAAGATATTGACAAGGGGAGAAGTTCTGTTTTTATTGCATATATCGACTTTTCAGCCGGAATAGAGCGGTTTTACGTGTACATCTTCCATCGGAAATATAAACGGAAAATCAGGAACATTTTAGTTAATTCTAATGAAAACACATTGATTTTTATCATTTGTATTGGAAACAACATTGTCATATGTCTTTTCTTGGATCTAAATAATACGAAACTTCGCATTATGATTCGAAGTTAAAATCCTCAAATTTGGTATAATCGTGACTTTTTTCACGTTTTTCATGTAGTTTGATATTACGTAAATATATTCATTTTTACCAATATTTCGATACTATTTCATGTAGTATCACCATATGTGATTTGGCCTTCAAATCTCAGAATTTCGCATAATATTGCATTTTAAGCAAGTTTTCTTGCATTTTGTTTCGTACGAAAAATCATCGAATTTAGCAATCTTTTGACGTTTATCATCCCCTTTTCCTTTATGTGATTTAATCAAAATATCATCGAATTAGGCAATATTTTGCCGTTTTTCCACGTTTTTGTGAATTTTCAGTTTATTAGTATTAATTCATTAAATATACAATAAAAATGATGCAAACACATAATTGATTAGATAGTAACCTTAAATACTTCATTTTCAATCGTCTATTTGTTTCTCGTTAAAATACTGAGCAAGATATTGACAAGGGGAGAAGTTCGGTTTTTATTGCATATATCGACTTTTCAGCCGGAAGAGAGCGGTTTTACGCGTACATCTTCCATCGGTAATATAAACGGAAAATCAGGAACATTTTAGTTAATTCTAATGAAAACACATTGATTTTTATCATTTGTATTGGAAACAACATTGTCATATGTCTTTTCTTGGATCTAAATAGTACGAAACCCCGCTTTATGATTCTAAGTTAAAATCCTCAAATTTGGAATAATAGTGACTTTTTAAACGTTTTTCATGTAGTTAGATATTACGTATATATATTCATTTCTACCAATATTTCGATACTAATTCATGTAGTGTCACGATATGTGATTTGGCCTTCAAATCTCAGAATTTCGCATAATATTGCATTTTAAGCAAGTTTTATTGCATTTTGTTTCGTACGAAAAATCATCGAATTTAGCAATATTTTGACGTTTATCATTCCCTTTTCCTTTATGTGATTTAATCAAAATATCATCGAATTAGGCAATATTATACCGTTTTTCTACGTTTTTGTGAATTTTCAGTTTATTAGTATTAATTCATTAAATATACAATAAAAATGATGCAAACACATAATTGATTAGATAGTAACCTTAAATACTTAATTTTCAATCAACTATTTGTTTCTCGTTTAAATACTGAGTAAGATATTGACAAGGGGAGAAGTTCTGTTTTTATTGCATATATCGACTTTTCAGCCGGAATAGAGCGGTTTTACGTGAACATCTTCCATCGGAAATATAAACGGAAAATCAGGAACATTTTAGTTAATTCTAATGAAAACACATTGATTTTTATCATTTGTATTGGAAACAACATTGTCATATGTCTTTTCTTGGATCTAAATAATACGAAACTTCGCATTATGATTTGAAGTTAAAATCCACAAATTTGGTATAATCGTGACTTTTTTCACGTTTTTCATGTAGTTTGATATTACGTAAATATATTCACTTGTACCAATATTTCGATACTATTTCATGTAGTATCACGATATGTGATTTGGCCTTCAAATCTCTGAATTTCGCATAATATTGCATTTTAAGCAAGTTTTCTTGCATTTTGTTTCATACGAAAAATCATCAAATTTAGCAATATTTTGACGTTTATCATCCCCTTTTCCTTTATGTGATTTAATCAAAATATCATCGAATTAGGCAATATTTTGCCGTTTTTCCACGTTTTTGTGAATTTTCAGTTTATTAGTATTAATTCATTAAATATACAATAAAAATGATGCAAACACATAATTGATTAGATAGTAACCTTAAATACTTCATTTTCAATCATCTATTTGTTTCTCGTTAAAAATACTGAGTAAGATATTGAAAAGGGGAGAAGCTCGGTTTTTATTGCATATATCGACTTTTCAGCCGGAATAGAGCGGTTTTACGTGTACATCTTCCATCGGAAATATAAACGTAAAATCAGGAACATTTTAGTTAATTCTAATGAAAACACATTGATTTTTATCATTTGTATTGGAAACAACATTTTCATATGTATTTTCTTGGATCTAAATAATACGAAACCTCGCATTATGATTCGAAGTTAAAATCCTCAAATTTGGTATAATCGTGACTTTTTTCACGTTTTTCATGTAGTTTGATATTACGTAAATATATTCATTTTTACCAATATTTCGATACTATTTCATGTAGTATCACCATATGTGATTTGGCCTTCAAATCTCAGAATTTCGCATAATATTGCATTTTAAGCAAGTTTTCTTGCATTTTGTTTCGTACGAAAAATCATCGAATTTAGCAATCTTTTGACGTTTATCATCCCCTTTTCCTTTATGTGATTTAATCAAAATATCATCGAATTAGGCAATATTTTGCCGTTTTTCCACGTTTTTGTGAATTTTCAGTTTATTAGTATTAATTCATTAAATATACAATAAAAATGATGCAAACACATAATTGATTAGATAGTAACCTTAAATACTTCATTTTCAATCGTCTATTTGTTTCTCGTTAAAATACTGAGCAAGATATTGACAAGGGGAGAAGTTCGGTTTTTATTGCATATATCGACTTTTCAGCCGGAAGAGTGCGGTTTTACGCGTACATCTTCCATCGGTAATATAAACGGAAAATCAGGAACATTTTAGTTAATTCTAATGAAAACACATTGATTTTTATCATTTGTATTGGAAACAACATTGTCATATGTCTTTTCTTGGATCTAAATAGTACGAAACCCCGCTTTATGATTCTAAGTTAAAATCCTCAAATTTGGTATAATAGTGACTTTTTAAACGTTTTTCATGTAGTTTGATATTACGTATATATATTCATTTCTACCAATATTTCGATACTAATTCATGTAGTGTCACGATATGTGATTTGGCCTTCAAATCTCAGAATTTCGCATAATATTGCATTTTAAGCAAGTTTTATTGCATTTTGTTTCGTACGAAAAATCATCGAATTTAGCAATATTTTGACGTTTATCATCCCCTTTTCCTTTATGTGATTTAATCAAAATATCATCGAATTAGGCAATATTTTGCCGTTTTTCCACGTTTTTGTGAATTTTCAGTTTATTAGTATTAATTCATTAAATATACAATAAAAATGATGCAAACACATAATTGATTAGATAGTAACCTTAAATACTTAATTTTCAATCAACTATTTGTTTCTCGTTTAAATACTGAGTAAGATATTGACAAGGGGAGAAGTTCTGTTTTTATTGCATATATCGACTTTTCAGCCGGAATAGAGCGGTTTTACGTGTACATCTTCCATCGGAAATATAAACGGAAAATCAGGAACATTTTAGTTAATTCTAATGAAAACACATTGATTTTTATCATTTGTATTGGAAACAACATTGTCATATGTCTTTTCTTGGATCTAAATAATACGAAACTTCGCATTATGATTTGAAGTTAAAATCCACAAATTTGGTATAATCGTGACTTTTTTCACGTTTTTCATGTAGTTTGATATTACGTAAATATATTCACTTGTACCAATATTTCGATACTATTTCATGTAGTATCACGATATGTGATTTGGCCTTCAAATCTCTGAATTTCGCATAATATTGCATTTTAAGCAAGTTTTCTTGCATTTTGTTTCATACGAAAAATCATCAAATTTAGCAATATTTTGACGTTTATCATCCCCTTTTCCTTTATGTGATTTAATCAAAATATCATCGAATTAGGCAATATTTTGCCGTTTTTCCACGTTTTTGTGAATTTTCAGTTTATTAGTATTAATTCATTAAATATACAATAAAAATGATGCAAACACATAATTGATTAGATAGTAACCTTAAATACTTCATTTTCAATCATCTATTTGTTTCTCGTTAAAAATACTGAGTAAGATATTGAAAAGGGGAGAAGCTCGGTTTTTATTGCATATATCGACTTTTCAGCCGGAATAGAGCGGTTTTACGTGTACATCTTCCATCGGAAATATAAACGTAAAATCAGGAACATTTTAGTTAATTCTAATGAAAACACATTGATTTTTATCATTTGTATTGGAAACAACATTTTCATATGTATTTTCTTGGATCTAAATAATACGAAACCTCGCATTATGATTCGAAGTTAAAATCCTCAAATTTGGTATAATCGTGACTTTTTTCACGTTTTTCATGTAGTTTGATATTACGTAAATATATTCATTTTTACCAATATTTCGATACTATTTCATGTAGTATCACCATATGTGATTTGGCCTTCAAATCTCAGAATTTCGCATAATATTGCATTTTAAGCAAGTTTTCTTGCATTTTGTTTCGTACGAAAAATCATCGAATTTAGCAATCTTTTGACGTTTATCATCCCCTTTTCCTTTATGTGATTTAATCAAAATATCATCGAATTAGGCAATATTTTGCCGTTTTTCCACGTTTTTGTGAATTTTCAGTTTATTAGTATTAATTCATTAAATATACAATAAAAATGATGCAAACACATAATTGATTAGATAGTAACCTTAAATACTTCATTTTCAATCGTCTATTTGTTTCTCGTTAAAATACTGAGCAAGATATTGACAAGGGGAGAAGTTCGGTTTTTATTGCATATATCGACTTTTCAGCCGGAAGAGTGCGGTTTTACGCGTACATCTTCCATCGGTAATATAAACGGAAAATCAGGAACATTTTAGTTAATTCTAATGAAAACACATTGATTTTTATCATTTGTATTGGAAACAACATTGTCATATGTCTTTTCTTGGATCTAAATAGTACGAAACCCCGCTTTATGATTCTAAGTTAAAATCCTCAAATTTGGTATAATAGTGACCTTTTAAACGTTTTTCATGTAGTTTGATATTACGTATATATATTCATTTCTACCAATATTTCGATACTAATTCATGTAGTGTCACGATATGTGATTTGGCCTTCAAATCTCAGAATTTCGCATAATATTGCATTTTAAGCAAGTTTTATTGCATTTTGTTTCGTACGAAAAATCATCGAATTTAGCAATATTTTGACGTTTATCATCCCCTTTTCCTTTATGTGATTTAATCAAAATATCATCGAATTAGGCAATATTTTGCCGTTTTTCCACGTTTTTGTGAATTTTCAGTTTATTAGTATTAATTCATTAAATATACAATAAAAATGATGCAAACACATAATTGATTAGATAGTAACCTTGAATACTTCATTTTCAATCATCTATTTGTTTCTCGTTGAAATACTGAGTAAGATATTGAAAATGGAGAAGTTCGGTTTTTATTGCATATATCGACTTTTCAGCTGGAATAGAGCGGTTTTACGTGTACATCTTCCATCGGTAATATAAACAGAAAATCAGGAACATTTTAGTTAATTCTAATGAAAACACATTGATTTTTATAATTAGTATTGGAAACAACATTGTCATATGTCTTTTCATGGATCTAAATAGTACGAAATCTCGCTTTATAATTCGAAGTTAAAATCCTCAAATTTGGTATAATTGTGACTTTTTCACGTTTTTCATGTAGTTTGATATTACGTATATATATTCATTTTTACCAATATTTCGATACTAATTCATATAGTGTCACGATATGTGATTTGGCCTTCAAATCTCAGAATTTCGCATAATATTGCATTTTAAGCAAGTTTTCTTGCATTTTGTTTCGTACGAAAAATCATCGAATTTAGCAATATTTTGACGTTTATCATTCCCTTTTCGTTTATGTGATTTAATCAAAATATCTTCGAATTAGGCAATATTTTGCCGTTTTTCTACGTTTTTGTGAATTTTCAGTTTATTAGTATTAATTCATTAAATATACAATAAAAATGATGCAAACACATAATTGATTAGATAGTAACCTTCATACTTCATTTTCAATAATCTATTTGTTTCTCGTTAAAATACTGAGTAAGATATTGAAAAGGGGAGAAGTTCGGTTTTTTTGCATATATCGACTTTTCAGCTGGAATAGAGCGGTTTTACGTGTACATCTTCCATCGGTAATATAAACAGAAAATCAGGAACATTTTAGTTAATTCTAATGAAAACACATTGATTTTTATAATTAGTATTGGAAACAACATTGTCATATGTCTTTTCATGGATCTAAATAGTACGAAATCTCGCTTTATGATTCGAAGTTAAAATCCTCAAATTTGGTATAATTGTGACTTTTTTCACGTTTTTCATGTAGTTTGATATTACGTATATATATTCATTTTAACCAATATTTCGATACTAATTCATGTAGTGTCACGATATGTGATTTGGCCTTCAAATCTCAGAATTTCGCATAATATTGCATTTTAAGCAAGTTTTCTTGCATTTTGTTTCGTACGAAAAATCATCGAATTTAGCAATATTTTGACGTTTATCATTCCCTTTTCCTTTATGTGATTTAATCAAAATATCATCGAATTAGGCAATATTATGCCGTTTTTCTACGTTTTTGTGAATTTTCAGTTTATTAGTATTAATTCATTAAATATACAATAAAAATGATGCAAACACATAATTGATTAGATAGTAACCTTAAATACTTAATTTTCAATCAACTATTTGTTTCCCGTATAAATACTGAGTAAGATATTGACAAGGGGAGAAGTTCTGTTTTTATTGCATATATCGACTTTTCAGCCGGAATAGAGCGGTTTTACGTGTACATCTTCCATCGGAAATATAAACGGAAAATCAGGAACATTTTAGTTAATTCTAATGAAAACACATTGATTTTTATCATTTGTATTGGAAACAACATTGTCATATGTCTTTTCATGGATCTAAATAATACGAAACTTCGCATTATGATTTGAAGTTAAAATCCACAAATTTGGTATAATCGTGACTTTTTTCACGTTTTTCATGTAGTTTGATATTACGTAAATATATTCACTTGTACCAATATTTCGATACTATTTCATGTAGTATCACGATATGTGATTTGGCCTTCAAATCTCTGAATTTCGCATAATATTGCTTTTTAAGCAAGTTTTCTTGCATTTTGTTTCATACGAAAAATCATCAAATTTAGCAATATTTTGACGTTTATCATCCCCTTTTCCTTTATGTGATTTAATCAAAATATCATCGAATTAGACAATATTTTGCCGTTTTTCCACGTTTTTGTGAATTTTCAGTTTATTAGTATTAATTCATTAAATATACAATAAAAATGATGCAAACACATAATTGATTAGATAGTAACCTTAAATACTTCATTTTCAATCATCTATTTGTTTCTCGTTAAAAATACTGAGTAAGATATTGAAAAGGGGAGAAGCTCGGTTTTTATTGCATATATCGACTTTTCAGCCGGAATAGAGCGGTTTTACGTGTACATCTTCCATCGGAAATATAAACGTAAAATCAGGAACATTTTAGTTAATTCTAATGAAAACACATTGATTTTTATCATTTGTATTGGAAACAACATTGTCATATGTATTTTCTTGGATCTAAATAATACGAAACCTCGCATTATGATTCGAAGTTAAAATCCTCAAATTTGGTATAATCGTGACTTTTTTCACGTTTTTCATGTAGTTTGATATTACGTAAATATATTCATTTTTACCAATATTTCGATACTATTTCATGTTGTATCACCATATGTGATTTGGCCTTCAAATCTCAGAATTTCGCATAATATTGCATTTTAAGCAAGTTTTCTTGCATTTTGTTTCGTACGAAAAATCATCGAATTTAGCAATCTTTTGACGTTTATCATCCCCTTTTCCTTTATGTGATTTAATCAAAATATCATCGAATTAGGCAATATTTTGCCGTTTTTCCACGTTTTTGTGAATTTTCAGTTTATTAGTATTAATTCATTAAATATACAATAAAAATGATGCAAACACATAATTGATTAGATAGTAACCTTAAATACTTCATTTTCAATCGTCTATTTGTTTCTCGTTAAAATACTGAGCAAGATATTGACAAGGGGAGAAGTTCGGTTTTTATTGCATATATCGACTTTTCAGCCGGAAGAGAGTGGTTTTACGCGTACATCTTCCATCGGTAATATAAACGGAAAATCAGGAACATTTTAGTTAATTCTAATGAAAACACATTGATTTTTATCATTTGTATTGGAAACAACATTGTCATATGTCTTTTCTTGGATCTAAATAGTACGAAACCCCGCTTTATGATTCTAAGTTAAAATCCTCAAATTTGGAATAATAGTGACTTTTTAAACGTTTTTCATGTAGTTTGATATTACGTATATATATTCATTTCTACCAATATTTCGATACTAATTCATGTAGTGTCACGATATGTGATTTGGCCTTCAAATCTCAGAATTTCGCATAATATTGCATTTTAAGCAAGTTTTATTGCATTTTGTTTCGTACGAAAAATCATCGAATTTAACAATATTTTGACGTTTATCATTCCCTTTTCCTTTATGTGATTTAATCAAAATATCATCGAATTAGGCAATATTATGCCGTTTTTCTACGTTTTTGTGAATTTTCAGTTTATTAGTATTAATTCATTAAATATACAATAAAAATGATGCAAACACATAATTGATTAGATAGTAACCTTAAATACTTAATTTTCAATCAACTATTTGTTTCTCGTTTAAATACTGAGTAAGATATTGACAAGGGGAGAAGTTCTGTTTTTATTGCATATATCGACTTTTCAGCCGGAATAGAGCGGTTTTACGTGTACATCTTCCATCGGAAATATAAACGGAAAATCAGGAACATTTTAGTTAATTCTAATGAAAACACATTGATTTTTATCATTTGTATTGGAAACAACATTGTCATATGTCTTTTCTTGGATCTAAATAATACGAAACTTCGCATTATGATTTGAAGTTAAAATCCACAAATTTGGTATAATCGTGACTTTTTTCACGTTTTTCATGTAGTTTGATATTACGTAAATATATTCACTTGTACCAATATTTCGATACTATTTCATGTAGTATCACGATATGTGATTTGGCCTTCAAATCTCTGAATTTCGCATAATATTGCATTTTAAGCAAGTTTTCTTGCATTTTGTTTCATACGAAAAATCATCAAATTTAGCAATATTTTGACGTTTATCATCCCCTTTTCCTTTATGTGATTTAATCAAAATATCATCGAATTAGGCAATATTTTGCCGTTTTTCCACGTTTTTGTGAATTTTCAGTTTATTAGTATTAATTCATTAAATATACAATAAAAATGATGCAAACACATAATTGATTAGATAGTAACCTTAAATACTTCATTTTCAATCATCTATTTGTTTCTCGTTAAAAATACTGAGTAAGATATTGAAAAGGGGAGAAGCTCGGTTTTTATTGCATATATCGACTTTTCAGCCGGAATAGAGCGGTTTTACGTGTACATCTTCCATCGGAAATATAAACGTAAAATCAGGAACATTTTAGTTAATTCTAATGAAAACACATTGATTTTTATCATTTGTATTGGAAACAACATTTTCATATGTATTTTCTTGGATCTAAATAATACGAAACCTCGCATTATGATTCGAAGTTAAAATCCTCAAATTTGGTATAATCGTGACTTTTTTCACGTTTTTCATGTAGTTTGATATTACGTAAATATATTCATTTTTACCAATATTTCGATACTATTTCATGTAGTATCACCATATGTGATTTGGCCTTCAAATCTCAGAATTTCGCATAATATTGCATTTTAAGCAAGTTTTCTTGCATTTTGTTTCGTACGAAAAATCATCGAATTTAGCAATCTTTTGACGTTTATCATCCCCTTTTCCTTTATGTGATTTAATCAAAATATCATCGAATTAGGCAATATTTTGCCGTTTTTCCACGTTTTTGTGAATTTTCAGTTTATTAGTATTAATTCATTAAATATACAATAAAAATGATGCAAACACATAATTGATTAGATAGTAACCTTAAATACTTCATTTTCAATCGTCTATTTGTTTCTCGTTAAAATACTGAGCAAGATATTGACAAGGGGAGAAGTTCGGTTTTTATTGCATATATCGACTTTTCAGCCGGAAGAGTGCGGTTTTACGCGTACATCTTCCATCGGTAATATAAACGGAAAATCAGGAATATTTTAGTTAATTCTAATGAAAACACATTGATTTTTATCATTTGTATTGGAAACAACATTGTCATATGTCTTTTCTTGGATCTAAATAGTACGAAACCCCGCTTTATGATTCTAAGTTAAAATCCTCAAATTTGGTATAATAGTGACTTTTTAAACGTTTTTCATGTAGTTTGATATTACGTATATATATTCATTTCTACCAATATTTCGATACTAATTCATGTAGTGTCACGATATGTGATTTGGCCTTCAAATCTCAGAATTTCGCGTAATATTGCATTTTAAGCAAGTTTTATTGCATTTTGTTTCGTACGAAAAATCATCGAATTTAGCAATATTTTGACGTTTATCATCCCCTTTTCCTTTATGTGATTTAATCAAAATATCATCGAATTAGGCAATATTTTGCCGTTTTTCCACGTTTTTGTGAATTTTCAGTTTATTAGTATTAATTCATTAAATATACAATAAAAATGATGCAAACACATAATTGATTAGATAGTAACCTTGAATACTTCATTTTCAATCATCTATTTGTTTCTCGTTGAAATACTGAGTAAGATATTGAAAATGGAGAAGTTCGGTTTTTATTGCATATATCGACTTTTCAGCTGGAATAGAGCGGTTTTACGTGTACATCTTCCATCGGTAATATAAACAGAAAATCAGGAACATTTTAGTTAATTCTAATGAAAACACATTGATTTTTATAATTAGTATTGGAAACAACATTGTCATATGTCTTTTCATGGATCTAAATAGTACGAAATCTCGCTTTATGATTCGAAGTTAAAATCCTCAAATTTGGTATAATTGTGACTTTTTCACGTTTTTCATGTAGTTTGATATTACGTATATATATTCATTTTTACCAATATTTCGATACTAATTCATATAGTGTCACGATATGTGATTTGGCCTTCAAATCTCAGAATTTCGCATAATATTGCATTTTAAGCAAGTTTTCTTGCATTTTGTTTCGTACGAAAAATCATCGAATTTAGCAATATTTTGACGTTTATCATTCCCTTTTCGTTTATGTGATTTAATCAAAATATCTTCGAATTAGGCAATATTTTGCCGTTTTTCTACGTTTTTGTGAATTTTCAGTTTATTAGTATTAATTCATTAAATATACAATAAAAATGATGCAAACACATAATTGATTAGATAGTAACCTTCATACTTCATTTTCAATAATCTATTTGTTTCTCGTTAAAATACTGAGTAAGATATTGAAAAGGGGAGAAGTTCGGTTTTTTGGCATATATCGACTTTTCAGCTGGAATAGAGCGGTTTTACGTGTACATCTTCCATCGGTAATATAAACAGAAAATCAGGAACATTTTAGTTAATTCTAATGAAAACACATTGATTTTTATAATTAGTATTGGAAACAACATTGTCATATGTCTTTTCATGGATCTAAATAGTACGAAATCTCGCTTTATGATTCGAAGTTAAAATCCTCAAATTTGGTATAATTGTGACTTTTTTCACGTTTTTCATGTAGTTTGATATTACGTATATATATTCATTTTAACCAATATTTCGATACTAATTCATGTAGTGTCACGATATGTGATTTGGCCTTCAAATCTCAGAATTTCGCATAATATTGCATTTTAAGCAAGTTTTCTTGCATTTTGTTTCGTACGAAAAATCATCGAATTTAGCAATATTTTGACGTTTATCATTCCCTTTTCCTTTATGTGATTTAATCAAAATATCATCGAATTAGGCAATATTATGCCGTTTTTCTACGTTTTTGTGAATTTTCAGTTTATTAGTATTAATTCATTAAATATACAATAAAAATGATGCAAACACATAATTGATTAGATAGTAACCTTAAATACTTAATTTTCAATCAACTATTTGTTTCCCGTATAAATACTGAGTAAGATATTGACAAGGGGAGAAGTTCTGTTTTTATTGCATATATCGACTTTTCAGCCGGAATAGAGCGGTTTTACGTGTACATCTTCCATCGGAAATATAAACGGAAAATCAGGAACATTTTAGTTAATTCTAATGAAAACACATTGATTTTTATCATTTGTATTGGAAACAACATTGTCATATGTCTTTTCATGGATCTAAATAATACGAAACTTCGCATTATGATTTGAAGTTAAAATCCACAAATTTGGTATAATCGTGACTTTTTTCACGTTTTTCATGTAGTTTGATATTACGTAAATATATTCATTTGTACCAATATTTCGATACTATTTCATGTAGTATCACGATATGTGATTTGGCCTTCAAATCTCTGAATTTCGCATAATATTGCATTTTAAGCAAGTTTTCTTGCATTTTGTTTCATACGAAAAATCATCAAATTTAGCAATATTTTGACGTTTATCATCCCCTTTTCCTTTATGTGATTTAATCAAAATATCATCGAATTAAGCAATATTTTGTCGTTTTTCCACGTTTTTGTGAATTTTCAGTTTATTAGTATTAATTCATTAAATATACAATAAAAATGATGCAAACACATAATTGATTAGATAGTAACCTTAAATACTTCATTTTCAATCATCTATTTGTTTCTCGTTAAAATACTGAGTAAGATATTGAAAAGGGGAGAAGCTCGGTTTTTATTGCATATATCGACTTTTCAGCCGGAATAGATCGGTTTTACGTGTACATCTTCCATCGGTAATATAAACGTAAAATCAGGAACATTTTAGTTAATTCTAATGAAAACACATTGATTTTTATCATTTGTATTGGAAACAACATTGTCATATGTATTTTCTTGGATCTAAATAATACGAAACCTCGCATTATGATTCGAAGTTAAAATCCTCAAATTTGGTATAATCGTGACTTTTTTCACGTTTTTCATGTAGTTTGATATTAAGTAAATATATTCATTTTTACCAATATTTCGATACTATTTCATGTAGTATCACCATATGTGATTTGGCCTTCAAATCTCAGAATTTCGCATAATATTGCATTTTAAGCAAGTTTTTTTGCATTTTGTTTCGTACGAAAAATCATCGAATTTAGCAATCTTTTGACGTTTATCATCCCCTTTTCCTCTATGTGATTTAATCAAAATATCATCGAATTAGGCAATATTTTGCCGTTTTTCCACGTTTTTGTGAATTTTCAGTTTATTAGTATTAATTCATTAAATATACAATAAAAATGATGCAAACACATAATTGATTAGATAGTAACCTTAAATACTTCATTTTCAATCGTCTATTTGTTTCTCGTTAAAATACTGAGTAAGATATTGACAAGGGGAGAAGTTCGGTTTTTATTGCATTTATCGACTTTTCAGCCGGAAGAGAGCGGTTTTACGCGTACATCTTCCAACGGTAATATAAACGGAAAATCAGGAACATTTTAGTTAATTCTAATGAAAACACATTGATTTTTATCATTTGTATTGGAAACAACATTGTCATATGTCTTTTCTTGGATCTAAATAGTACGAAACCCCGCTTTGTGATTCGAAGTTAAAATCCTCAAATTTGGTATAATAGTGACTTTTTAAACGTTTTTCATGTAGTTTGATATTACCTATATATATTCATTTCTACCAATATTTCGATACTAATTCATGTAGTGTCACGATATGTGATTTGGCCTTCAAATCTCAGAATTTCGCATAATATTGCATTTTAAGCAAGTTTTATTGCATTTTGTTTCGTACGAAAAATCATCGAATTTAGCAATATTTTGACGTTTATCATCCCCTTTTCCTTTATGTGATTTAATCAAAATATCATCGAATTAGGCAATATTTTGCCGTTTTTCCACGTTTTTGTGAATTTTCAGTTTATTAGTATTAATTCATTAAATATACAATAAAAATGATGCAAACACATAATTGATTAGATAGTAACCTTGAATACTTCATTTTCAATCATCTATTTGTTTCTCGTTAAAATACTGAGTAAGATATTGAAAAGGGGAGAAGTTCGGATTTTATTGCATATATCGACTTTTCAGCTGGAATAGAGCGGTTTTACGTGTACATCTTTCATCGGTAATATAAACAGAAAATCAGGAACATTTTAGTTAATTCTAATGAAAACACATTGATTTTTATAATTAGTATTGGAAACAACATTGTCATATGTCTTTTCATGGATCTAAATAGTACGAAATCTCGCTTTATGATTCGAAGTTAAAATCCTCAAATTTGGTATAATTGTGACTTTTTTCACGTTTTTCATGTAGTTTGATATTACGTATATATATTAATTTTTACCAATATTTCGATACTAATTCATGTAGTGTCACGATATGTGATTTGGCCTTCAAATCTCAGAATTTCGCATAATATTGCATTTTAAGCAAGTTTTCTTGCATTTTGTTTCGTACGAAAAATCATCGAAATTAGCAATATTTTGACGTTTATCATTCCCTTTTCGTTTATGTGATTTAATCAAAATATCATCGAATTAGGCAATATTTTGCCGTTTTTCTACGTTTTTGTGAATTTTCAGTTTATTAGTATTAATTCATTAAATATACAATAAAAATGATGCAAACACATAATTGATTAGATAGTAACCTTCATACTTCATTTTCAATAATCTATTTGTTTCTCGTTAAAATACTGAGTAAGATATTGAAAAGGGGAGAAGTTCGGTTTTTATTGCATATATCGACTTTTCAGCTGGAATAGAGCGGTTTTATGTGTACATCTTCCATCGGTAATATAAACAGAAAATCAGGAACATTTTCGTTAATTCTAATGAAAACACATTGATTTTTATAATTAGTATTGGAAACAACATTGTCATATGTCTTTTCATGGATCTAAATAGTACGAAATCTCGCTTTATGATTCGAAGTTAAAATCCTCAAATTTGGTATAATTGTGACTTTTTTCAAGTTTTTCATGTAGTTTGATATTACGTATATATATTCATTTTAACCAATATTTCGATACTAATTCATGTAGTGTCACGATATGTGATTTGGCCTTCAAATCTCAGAATTTCGCATAATATTGCATTTTAAGCAAGTTTTCTTGCATTTTGTTTCGTACGAAAAATCATCGAATTTAGCAATATTTTGACGTTTATCATTCCCTTTTCCTTTATGTGATTTAATCAAAATATCATCGAATTAGGCAATATTATGCCGTTTTTCTACGTTTTTGTGAATTTTCAGTTTATTAGTATTAATTCATTAAATATACAATAAAAATGATGCAAACACATAATTGATTAGATAGTAACCTTAAATACTTAATTTTCAATCAACTATTTGTTTCTCGTTAAAATACTGAGTAAGATATTGACAAGGGGAGAAGTTCTGTTTTTATTGCATATATCGACTTTTCAGCCGGAATAGAGCGGTTTTACGTGTACATCTTCCATCGGTAATATAAACGGAAAATCAGGAACATTTTAGTTAATTCTAATGAAAACACATTGATTTTTATCATTTGTATTGGAAACAACATTGTCATATGTCTTTTCTTGGATCTAAATAATACGAAACTTCGCATTATGATTTGAAGTTAAAATCCTCAAATTTGGTATAATCGTGATTTTTTTCACGTTTTTCATGTAGTTTGATATTACGTAAATATATTCATTTGTACCAATATTTCGATACTATTTCATGTAGTATCACGATATGTGATTTGGCCTTCAAATCTCTGAATTTCGCATAATATTGCATTTTAAGCAAGTTTTCTTGCATTTTGTTTCATACGAAAAATTATCAAATTTAGCAATATTTTGACGTTTATCATCCCCTTTTCCTTTATGTGATTTAATCAAAATATCATCGAATTAAGCAATATTTTGCCGTTTTTCCACGGTTTTGTGAATTTTCAGTTTATTAGTATTAATTCATTAAATATACAATAAAAATGATGCAAACACATAATTGATTAGATAGTAACCTTAAATACTTCATTTTCAATCATCTATTTGTTTCTCGTTAAAATACTGAGTAAGATATTGAAAAGGGGAGAAGCTCGGTTTTTATTGCATATATCGACTTTTCAGCCGGAATAGAGCGGTTTTACGTGTACATCTTTCATCGGTAATATAAACGTAAAATCAGGAACATTTTAGTTAATTCTAATGAAAACACATTGATTTTTATCATTTGTATTGGAAACAACATTGTCATATGTATTTTCTTGGATCTAAATAATACGAAACCTCGCATTATGATTCGAAGTTAAAATCCTCAAATTTGGTATAATCGGGACTTTTTTCACGTTTTTCATGTAGTTTGATATTACGTAAATATATTCATTTTTACCAATATTTCGATACTATTTCATGTAGTATCATCATATGTGATTTGGCCTTCAAATCTCAGAATTTCGCATAATATTGCATTTTAAGCAAGTTTTCTTGCATTTTGTTTCGTACGAAAAATCATCGAATTTAGCAATATTTTGACGTTTATCATTCCCTTTTCGTTTATGTGATTTAATCAAAATATCATCGAATTAGGCAATATTTTGCCGTTTTTCTACGTTTTTGTGAATTTTCAGTTTATTAGTATTAATTCATTAAATATACAATAAAAATGATGCAAACACATAATTGATTAGATAGTAACCTTAAATACTTCATTTTCAATCACATTTTTGTTTCTCGTTAAAATACTGAGTAAGATATTGAAAAGGGGAGAAGCTCGGTTTTTATTGCATATATCGACTTTTCAGCCGGAATAGAGCGGTTTTACGTGTACATCTTCCATCGGTAATATAAACGTAAAATCAGGAACATTTTAGTTAATTCTAATGAAAACACATTGATTTTTATCATTTGTATTGGAAACAACATTGTCATATGTATTTCCTTGGATCTAAATAATACGAAACCTCGCATTATGATTCGAAGTTAAAATCCTCAAATTTGGTATAATCGTGATTTTTTTCACGTTTTTCATGTAGTTTGATATTACGTAAATATATTCATTTTTACCAATATTTCGATACTATTTCATGTAGTATCACCATATGTGATTTGGCCTTCAAATCTCAGAATTTCGCATAATATTGAATTTAAGCAAGTTTTCTTGCATTTTGTTTCGTACGAAAAATCATCGAATTTAGCAATATTTTGACGTTTATCATTCCCTTTTCGTTTATGTGATTTAATCAAAATATCATCGAATTAGGCAATATTTTGCCGTTTGTCTACGTTTTTGTGAATTTTCAGTTTATTAGTATTAATTCATTAAATATACAATAAAAATGATGCAAACACATAATTGATTAGATAGTAACCTTCATACTTCATTTTCAATAATCTATTTGTTTCTCGTTAAAATACTGAGTAAGATATTGAAAAGGGGAGAAGTTCGGTTTTTATTGCATATATAGACTTTTCAGCTGGAATAGAGCGGTTTTACGTGTACATCTTCCATCGGTAATATAAAATGAAAATCAGGAACATTTTAGTTAATTCTAATGAAAACACATTGATTTTTATAATTAGTATTGGAAACAACATTGTCATATGTCTTTTCATGGATCTAAATAGTACGAAATCTCGCTTTATGATTCGAAGTTAAAATCCTCAAATTTGGTATAATTGTGACTTTTTTCACGTTTTTCATGTAGTTTGATATTACGTATATATATTCATTTTTACCAATATTTCGATACTAATTCATGTAGTGTCACGATATGTGATTTGGCCTTCAAATCTCAGAATTTCGCATAATATTGCATTTTAAGCAAGTTTTCTTGCATTTTGTTTCGTACGAAAAATCATCGAATTTAGCAATATTTTGACGTTTATCATTCCCTTTTCCTTTATGTGATTTAATCAAAATATCATCGAATTAGGCAATATTATGCCGTTTTTCTACGTTTTTGTGAATTTTCAGTTTATTAGTATTAATTCATTAAATATACAATAAAAATGATGCAAACACATAATTGATTAGATAGTAACCTTAAATACTTAATTTTCAATCAACTATTTGTTTCTCGTTAAAATACTGAGTAAGATATTGACAAGGGGAGAAGTTCTGTTTTTATTGCATATATCGACTTTTCAGCCGGAATAGAGCGGTTTTACGTGTACATCTTCCATCGGTAATATAAACGGAAAATCAGGAACATTTTAGTTAATTCTAATGAAAACACATTGATTTTTATCATTTGTATTGGAAACAACATTGTCATATGTCTTTTCTTGGATCTAAATAATACGAAACTTCGCATTATGATTTGAAGTTAAAATCCTCAAATTTGGTATAATCGTGATTTTTTTCACGTTTTTCATGTAGTTTGATATTACGTAAATATATTCATTTGTACCAATATTTCGATACTATTTCATGTAGTATCACGATATGTGATTTGGCCTTCAAATCTCTGAATTTCGCAAAATATTGCATTTTAAGCAAGTTTTCTTGCATTTTGTTTCATACGAAAAATTATCAAATTTAGCAATATTTTGACGTTTATCATCCCCTTTTCCTTTATGTGATTTAATCAAAATATCATCGAATTAAGCAATATTTTGCCGTTTTTCCACGGTTTTGTGAATTTTCAGTTTATTAGTATTAATTCATTAAATATACAATAAAAATGATGCAAACACATAATTGATTAGATAGTAACCTTAAATACTTCATTTTCAATCATCTATTTGTTTCTCGTTAAAATACTGAGTAAGATATTGAAAAGGGGAGAAGCTCGGTTTTTATTGCATATATCGACTTTTCAGCCGGAATAGAGCGGTTTTACGTGTACATCTTTCATCGGTAATATAAACGTAAAATCAGGAACATTTTAGTTAATTCTAATGAAAACACATTGATTTTTATCATTTGTATTGGAAACAACATTGTCATATGTATTTTCTTGGATCTAAATAATACGAAACCTCGCATTATGATTCGAAGTTAAAATCCTCAAATTTGGTATAATCGGGACTTTTTTCACGTTTTTCATGTAGTTTGATATTACGTAAATATATTCATTTTTACCAATATTTCGATACTATTTCATGTAGTATCATCATATGTGATTTGGCCTTCAAATCTCAGAATTTCGCATAATATTGCATTTTAAGCAAGTTTTCTTGCATTTTGTTTCGTACGAAAAATCATCGAATTTAGCAATATTTTGACGTTTATCATTCCCTTTTCGTTTATGTGATTTAATCAAAATATCATCGAATTAGGCAATATTTTGCCGTTTTTCTACGTTTTTGTGAATTTTCAGTTTATTAGTATTAATTCATTAAATATACAATAAAAATGATGCAAACACATAATTGATTAGATAGTAACCTTAAATACTTCATTTTCAATCACATTTTTGTTTCTCGTTAAAATACTGAGTAAGATATTGAAAAGGGGAGAAGCTCGGTTTTTATTGCATATATCGACTTTTCAGCCGGAATAGAGCGGTTTTACGTGTACATCTTCCATCGGTAATATAAACGTAAAATCAGGAACATTTTAGTTAATTCTAATGAAAACACATTGATTTTTATCATTTGTATTGGAAACAACATTGTCATATGTATTTCCTTGGATCTAAATAATACGAAACCTCGCATTATGATTCGAAGTTAAAATCCTCAAATTTGGTATAATCGTGATTTTTTTCACGTTTTTCATGTAGTTTGATATTACGTAAATATATTCATTTTTACCAATATTTCGATACTATTTCATGTAGTATCACCATATGTGATTTGGCCTTCAAATCTCAGAATTTCGCATAATATTGAATTTAAGCAAGTTTTCTTGCATTTTGTTTCGTACGAAAAATCATCGAATTTAGCAATATTTTGACGTTTATCATTCCCTTTTCGTTTATGTGATTTAATCAAAATATCATCGAATTAGGCAATATTTTGCCGTTTGTCTACGTTTTTGTGAATTTTCAGTTTATTAGTATTAATTCATTAAATATACAATAAAAATGATGCAAACACATAATTGATTAGATAGTAACCTTCATACTTCATTTTCAATAATCTATTTGTTTCTCGTTAAAATACTGAGTAAGATATTGAAAAGGGGAGAAGTTCGGTTTTTATTGCATATATAGACTTTTCAGCTGGAATAGAGCGGTTTTACGTGTACATCTTCCATCGGTAATATAAAATGAAAATCAGGAACATTTTAGTTAATTCTAATGAAAACACATTGATTTTTATAATTAGTATTGGAAACAACATTGTCATATGTCTTTTCATGGATCTAAATAGTACGAAATCTCGCTTTATGATTCGAAGTTAAAATCCTCAAATTTGGTATAATTGTGACTTTTTTCACGTTTTTCATGTAGTTTGATATTACGTATATATATTCATTTTTACCAATATTTCGATACTAATTCATGTAGTGTCACGATATGTGATTTGGCCTTCAAATCTCAGAATTTCGCATAATATTGCATTTTAAGCAAGTTTTCTTGCATTTTGTTTCGTACGAAAAATCATCGAATTTAGCAATATTTTGACGTTTATCATTCCCTTTTCCTTTATGTGATTGAATCAAAATATCATCGAATTAGACAATATTTTGCCGTTTTTCCACGTTTTTGTGAATTTTCAGTTTATTAGTATTAATTCATTAAATATACAATAAAAATGATGCAAACACATAATTGATTAGATAGTAACCTTGAATATTTCATTTTCAATCATCTATTTGTTTCTCGGTAAAATACTGAGTAAGATATTGAAAAGGGGAGAAGTTCGGTTTTTATTGCATATATCGACTTTTCAGCTGGAATAGAGCGGTTTTACGTGTACATCTTCCATCGGTAATATAAACAGAAAATCAGGAACATTTTAGTTAATTCTAATGAAAACACATTGATTTTTATAATTTGCATTGGAAACAACATTGTCATATGTCTTTTCATGGATCTAAATAGTACGAAACCTCGCTTTATGATTCGAAGTTAAAATCCTCAAATTTGGTAAAATAGTGACTTTTTTCACGTTTTTCATGTAGTTTGATATTACGTATATATATTCATTTTTACCAATATTTCGATACTAATTCATGTAGTGTCACGATATGTGATTTGGCCTTCAAATCTCAGAATTTCGCATAATATTGCATTTTAAGCAAGTTTTATTGCATTTTGTTTCGTATGAAAAATCATCGAATTTAGCAATATTTTGACGTTTATCATCCCCTTTTCCTTTATGTGATTTAATCAAAATATCATCGAATTAGGCAATATTTTGCCGTTTTTCCACGTTTTTGTGAATTTTAAGTTTATTAGTATTAATTCATTAAATATACAATAAAAATGATGCAAACACATAATTGATTAGATAGTAAATTTGAATACTTCATTTTCAATCATCTATTTGTTTCTCGTTAAAATACTGAGTAAGATATTGACAAGGGGAGAAGTTCGGTTTTAATTGCATATATCGACTTTTCAGCCGGAATAGAGCGGTTTTACGTGTACATCTTCCATCGGTAATATAAACGGAAAATCAGGAACATTTTAGGTAATTCTAATGAAAACACATTGATTTTTATAATTTGTATTGGAAACAACATTGTCATATGTCTTTTCATGGATCTAAATAGTACGAAGTCTCGCTTAATGATTCGAAGTTAAAATCCTCAAATTTGGTATAATCGTGACTTTTTTCACGTTTTTCATGTAGTTTGATATTACGTAAATATATTCATTTTTACCAATATTTCGATACTATTTCATGTAGTATCACGATATGTGATTTGGCCTTCAAATCACAGAATTTCGCATAATATTGCATTTTAAGCAAGTTTTCTTGCATTTTGTTTCGTACGAAAAATCATCGAATTTAGCAATATTTTGACGTTTATCATTCCCTTTTCCTTTATGTGATTTAATCAAAATATCATCGAATTAGGCAATATTTTGCCGTTTTTCACGTTTTTGTGAATTTTCAGTTGATTAGTATTAATTCATTAAATATACTATAAAAATGATGCAAACACATAATTGATTAGATAGTAACCTTCATACTTCATTTTCAATCATCTATTTGTTTCTCGTTAAAATACTGAGTAGGATATTGACAAGGGGAGAAGTTCTGTTTTTATTGCATATATCGACTTTTCAGCCGGAATAGAGCGGTTTAACGTGTACATCTTCCATCGGTAATATAAACGGAAAATCAGGAACATTTTAGTTAATTCTAATGAAAACACATTGATTTTTATCATTTGTATTGGAAACAACATTGTCATATGTCTTTTCTTGGATCTAAATAATACGAAACTTCGCATTATGATTTGAAGTTAAAATCCTCAAATTTGGTATAATCGTTATTTTTTTCACGTTTTTCATGTAGTTTGATATTACGTAAATATATTCATTTGTACCAATATTTCGATACTATTTCATGTAGTATCACGATATGTGATTTGGCCTTCAAATCTCTGAATTTCGCATAATATTGCATTTTAAGCAAGTTTTCTTGCATTTTGTTTCATACGAAAAATTATCAAATTTAGCAATATTTTGACGTTTATCATCCCCTTTTCCTTTATGTGATTTAATCAAAATATCATCGAATTAAGCAATATTTTGCCGTTTTTCCACGGTTTTGTGAATTTTCAGTTTATTAGTATTAATTCATTAAATATACAATAAAAATGATGCAAACACATAATTGATTAGATAGTAACCTTAAATACTTCATTTTCAATCATCTATTTGTTTCTCGTTAAAATACTGAGTAAGATATTGAAAAGGGGAGAAGCTCGGTTTTTATTGCATATATCGACTTTTCAGCCGGAATAGAGCGGTTTTACGTGTACATCTTTCATCGGTAATATAAACGTAAAATCAGGAACATTTTAGTTAATTCTAATGAAAACACATTGATTTTTATCATTTGTATTGGAAACAACATTGTCATATGTATTTTCTTGGATCTAAATAATACGAAACCTCGCATTATGATTCGAAGTTAAAATCCTCAAATTTGGTATAATCGTGACTTTTTTCACGTTTTTCATGTAGTTTGATATTACGTAAATATATTCATTTTTACCAATATTTCGATACTATTTCATGTAGTATCACCATATGTGATTTGGCCTTCAAATCTCCTAATTTCGCATAATATTGCATTTTAAGCAAGTTTTCTTGCATTTTGTTTCGTACGAAAAATCATCGAATTTAGCAATATTTTGACGTTTATCATTCCCTTTTCGTTTATGTGATTTAATCAAAATATCATCGAATTAGGCAATATTTTGCCGTTTTTCTACGTTTTTGTGAATTTTCAGTTTATTAGTATTAATTCATTAAATATACAATAAAAATGATGCAAACACATAATTGATTAGATAGTAACCTTAAATACTTCATTTTCAATCACATTTTTGTTTCTCGTTAAAATACTGAGTAAGATATTGAAAAGGGGAGAAGCTCGGTTTTTATTGCATATATCGACTTTTCAGCCGGAATAGAGCGGTTTTACGTGTACATCTTCCATCGGTAATATAAACGTAAAATCAGGAACATTTTAGTTAATTCTAATGAAAACACATTGATTTTTATCATTTGTATTGGAAACAACATTGTCATATGTATTTCCTTGGATCTAAATAATTCGAAACCTCGCATTATGATTCGAAGTTAAAATCCTCAAATTTGGTATAATCGTGACTTTTTTCACGTTTTTCATGTAGTTTGATATTACGTAAATATATTCATTTTTACCAATATTTCGATACTATTTCATGTAGTATCACCATATGTGATTTGGCCTTCAAATCTCAGAATTTCGCATAATATTGCATTTTAAGCAAGTTTTCTTGCATTTTGTTTCGTACGAAAAATCATCGAATTTAGCAATATTTTGACGTTTATCATTCCCTTTTCGTTTATGTGATTTAATCAAAATATCATCGAATTAGGCAATATTTTGCCGTTTGTCTACGTTTTTGTGAATTTTCAGTTTATTAGTATTAATTCATTAAATATACAATAAAAATGATGCAAACACATAATTGATTAGATTGTAACCTTCATACTTCATTTTCAATAATCTATTTGTTTCTCGTTAAAATACTGAGTAAGATATTGAAAAGGGGAGAAGTTCGGTTTTTATTGCATATATCGACTTTTCAGCTGGAATAGAGCGGTTTTACGTGTACATCTTCCATCGGTAATATAAAATGAAAATCAGGAACATTTTAGTTAATTCTAATGAAAACACATTGATTTTTATAATTAGTATTGGAAACAACATTGTCATATGTCTTTTCATGGATCTAAATAGTACGAAATCTCGCTTTATGATTCGAAGTTAAAATCCTCAAATTTGGTATAATTGTGATTTTTTTCACGTTTTTCATGTAGTTTGATATTACGTATATATATTAATTTTTACCAATATTTCGATACTAATTCATGTAGTGTCACGATATGTGATTTGGCCTTCAAATCTCAGAATTTCGAATAATATTGCATTTTAAGTAAGTTTTCTTGCATTTTGTTTCGTACGAAAAATCATCGAATTTAGCAATATTTTGACGTTTATCATTCCCTTTTCCTTTATGTGATTGAATCAAAATATCATCGAATTAGACAATATTTTGCCGTTTTTCCACGTTTTTGTGAATTTTCAGTTTATTAGTATTAATTCATTAAATATACAATAAAAATGATGCAAACACATAATTGATTAGATAGTAACCTTGAATATTTCATTTTCAATCATCTATTTGTTTCTCGGTAAAATACTGAGTAAGATATTGAAAAGGGGAGAAGTTCGGTTTTTATTGCATATATCGACTTTTCAGCTGGAATAGAGCGGTTTTACGTGTACATCTTCCATCGGTAATATAAACAGAAAATCAGGAACATTTTAGTTAATTCTAATGAAAACACATTGATTTTTATAATTTGCATTGGAAACAACATTGTCATATGTCTTTTCATGGATCTAAATAGTACGAAACCTCGCTTTATGATTCGAAGTTAAAATCCTCAAATTTGGTAAAATAGTGACTTTTTTCACGTTTTTCATGTAGTTTGATATTACGTATATATATTCATTTTTACTAATATTTCGATACTAATTCATGTAGTGTCACGATATGTGATTTGGCCTTCAAATCTCAGAATTTCGCATAATATTGCATTTTAAGCAAGTTTTATTGCATTTTGTTTCGTATGAAAAATCATCGAATTTAGCAATATTTTGACGTTTATCATTCCCTTTTCCTTTATGTGATTTAATCAAAATATCATCGAATTAGGCAATATTTTGCCGTTTTTCCACGTTTTTGTGAATTTTAAGTTTATTAGTATTAATTCATTAAATATACAATAAAATTGATGCAAACACATAATTGATTAGATAGTAAATTTGAATACTTCATTTTCAATCATCTATTTGTTTCTCGTTAAAATACTGAGTAAGATATTGAAAAGGGGAGAAGTTCGGTTTTTATTGCATATATCAACTTTTCAGCCGGAATAGAGCGGTTTTACGTGTACATCTTCCATCGGTAATATAAACGGAAAATCAGGAACATTTTAGTTAATTGTAATGAAAACACATTGATTTTTATCATTTGTATTGGAAACAACATTGTCATGTCTTTTCTTGGATCTAAATAATACGAAACCTCGCATTATGATTCGAAGTTAAAATCCTCAAATTTGGTATAATCGTGACTTTTTTCACGTTTTTCATGTAGTTTGATATTACGTAAATATATTCATTTTTACCAATATTTCGATACTATTTCATGTAGTATCACGATATGTGATTTGGCCTTCAAATCTCAGAATTTCGCATTATATTGTATTTTAAGCAAGTTTTATTGCATTTTGTTTCGTACGAAAAATCATCGAATTTAGCAATATTTTGACGTTTATCATCCCCTTTTCTTTATGTGATTTAATCAAAATATCATCGAATTCGGCAATATTTTGCCGTTTTCCCACGTTTTGTGAATTTTCAGTTTACTAGTATTAATTCATTAAATATACAATAAAAATGATGCAAACACATAATTGATTAGATAGTAACCTTGAATACTTCATTTTCAATCATCTATTTGTTTCTCGTTAAAATACTGAGTAGATATTGACAAGGGGAGAAGTTCGGTTTTAATTGCATATATCGACTTTTCAGCCGGAATAGAGCGGTTTTACGTGTATATCTTCCATCGGTAATATAAACGGAAAATCAGGAACATTTTAGGTAATTCTAATGAAAACACATTGATTTTTATAATTTGTATTGGAAACAACATTGTCATATGTCTTTTCATGGATCTAAATAGTACGAAACCTCGCTTATGATTCGAAGTTAAAATCCTCAAATTTGGTATAATCGTGACTTTTTTCACGTTTTTCATGTAGTTTGATATTACGTAAATATATTCATTTTTACCAATATTTCGATACTATTTCATGTAGTATCACCATATGTGATTTGGCCTTCAAATCTCAGAATTTCGCATAATATTGAATTTAAGCAAGTTTTCTTGCATTTTGTTTCGTACGAAAAATCATCGAATTTAGCAATATTTTGACGTTTATCATTCCCTTTTCGTTTATGTGATTTAATCAAAATATCATCGAATTAGGCAATATTTTGCCGTTGTCTACGTTTTGTGAATTTTCAGTTTATTAGTATTAATTCATTAAATATACATAAAAATGATGCAAACACATAATTGATTAGATAGTAACCTTCATACTTCATTTTCAAATAATCTATTGTTTCTCGTTAAAATACTGAGTAAGATATTGAAAAGGGGAGAAGTTCGGTTTTTATTGCATATATCGACTTTTCAGCTGGAATAGAGCGGTTTTACGTGTACATCTTCCATCGGTAATATAAAATGAAATCAGGAACATTTTAGTTAATTCTAATGAAAACACATTGATTTTTATAATTAGTATTGGAAACAACATGTCATATGTCTTTTCATGGATCTAAATAGTACGAAATCTCGCTTTATGATTCGAAGTTAAAATCCTCAAATTTGGTATAATTGTGACTTTTTCACGTTTTTCATGTAGTTTGATATTACGTATATATATTCATTTTTACCAATATTTCGATACTAATTCATGTAGTGTCACGATATGTGATTTGGCCTTCAAATCTCAGAATTTCGCATAATATTGCATTTAAGCAAGTTTTCTTGCATTTTGTTTCGTACGAAAAATCATCGAATTTAGCATATTTTGACGTTTATCATTCCCTTTTCCTTTATGTGATTAATCAAAATATCATCGAATTAGCAATATTTTGCCGTTTTTCCACGTTTTTGTGAATTTTCAGTTTATTAGTATTAATTCATTAAATATACAATAAAAATGATGCAAACACATAATTGATTAGATAGTAAACCTTAAATACTTCATTTTCAATCATCTATTTGTTTCTCGTTAAAATACTGAGTAAGATATTGAAAGGGGAGAAGTTCGGTTTTTATTGCATATATCGACTTTTCAGCCGGAATAGAGCGGTTTTACGTGTACATCTTCCATCGGTAATATAAACGAAAATCAGGAACATTTTAGTTAATTCTAATGAAAACACATTGATTTTTATAATTTGTATTGGAAACAACATTGTCATATGTCTTTTCATGGATCAAATAGTACGAATCTCGCATTATGATTCGAAGTTAAAATCCTCAAATTTGGTATAATCGTGACTTTTTCACGTTTTTCATGTAGTTTGATATTACGTAAAATATATTCATTTTTACAATATTTCGATACTATTT
>NW_027189736.1:0-2500 GCF_040958095.1 Procambarus clarkii
AATTTTGCCCCAAGAGTGTAACAATTAGATGTACTTACTATATATTACCTGCCATGTTAAATGGGATTCTTGTAATGTTAATTGTCTATTTGTACTTACTGAATTTGTGCGCCCCTTGAGGGACTTGCAGAAGAGGGGGTAGAAATAGCCTAAGTTACTCTATCCCTTTGAAATGTATTTTTTTCTTGTCTCAATAAACATACTTGAACTTGAACTGTAACTATTTGTGGCTTCATGACCATAAAGTTACCGCCGCAGAGGGTAAGAGACCGGATGTACCCCATATACAAGCCGCACTAGCTATTAGTTCATAAAAGCTGACAACTTACCCAGATAAACATTACTTCCTAATTATATATATATGCAAATAATACAATTGAAATGTTTAAAACGTGATATATATATGTATCATGTGGACAATTTTTAATGTAATTTTTTCTCCTGATATTCGGGTTCTTTATTATGCTTCATCTTGAGGCAAAGCCCAATACCTTACGCCATATTGATGCTCTGTCCACAGATCATTCTCTCTCTTCAAATCATATACATTGATGGTTTCCTACACCGCCACACGGGTGCAGCTGCAAGTGCAGTTGCCTCTACCCATCAAACAGAACTATTTGCCTTGCTTGTTACACTAAAATGTGTACAAGTGTGTGATATGTATGTATTAACACGATGTACTGAACGGGGTGAGAATAGCTTGAGCTACCTCATCCCTTTGTGTGTATTTTACCTCAATAAACTTATTTCAATTTCAATTTCAATTCAAGTCTCCAAACTTGATGCATTAATTGTGATTTTCTACCATCCTACATTAATTGTAAGTGATTTCTATCATCCTTAATTGCGCGCAACTCTCTAAGACACAATTGTAACATGACCGTGTCCGAAGCTAGACAGAGAAAAACACAACATTATTAGTGATGGTAACATAATCCATTTCATGTGAATTCCATCTTCGTTGACCTCCGAAACTGGAGGAATGGTCCAGAAAATAGCTACTAAAGTTTAAGTCAAGTGTGAAGATACTTTAGTTGATACTTAGATACTTCCAATAAGTGTAAACATAAGTGCTGACGATGCTACCTTCATCTATTCATACCCCAACCCAAACGCACTATTAATAATGAAAATAACAGATTTAAAAAGTCCACTCATGGATGTAAACTAACAAACTCACATTAAACATAAAAAAGACCGACTACTATTTTGTTCGGAAGTAAATCCTGAAACCAAATTCAACTTCATATACACAATGTTAACATTAGCAATAATGATTATTGAAAGTTCCTTGACCTATACATAGACAAGAGACTGAACTTCAGCATCCACATACAACACATATGTGGGTGTTATATGTGGGTGTATACACACACACACACACACACACACACACACACACACACACACACACACACACACACACACACACACACACAACCACAACACACACACACGCACACCACACGCACACACACACACACACACACACACACACACACCAGGAAGACATTTACAGAGAGTAGGGAATTAATTAGGTATCTGGGAGCTAGTTAAGTGGCGTGGGATTTATATCTTGAGGTACTGTATACAATGTTCACAACAGAGCAATGTATAATCATTTCATTGTATACAACACATTTTGGTGAAATCCCGCGGTATTCCTAGACCAGAATCATAAACATCTCTGACTTCCCACAGCAAGGCGCCGGGCACCGCGGGCTCCAGGCATGAGGATTTATGTTTATTTTTCAGAGCAGTAAACAGCCTGCGGCAAAGCTACCCATATGTGTAGAGCTCAGTACTACAGATGAAGAACAACAACGTAAACATTTTGACGTTGATTAGCTTGCTCAAACACCACTAATTTATAAAATAAATATAGACAAAACATTTCTGCTACAAAAATAAATGCTTGTAGTAAGAATGCTTGTGGTCTCTTGAAGTGCAGGATAATTAAAATAATTTATATTTTATAGATATAGTACTTGTTTACAGACTATATAAATCACCACGTTAATTTCAGTACAACCTAATTGTTCTTTCGGTTATTGAGATTCTGCATTTCTTGGTCCCGCTTCCAACTCTCCAATAACTGGTATATTACAGTACTGAAATCAATGTATGTATTTTCATTTATATTTTCGGTTTCCTTTCCAGACGACTGTGGAGTGTGGAACAGTGCCAGAGGTACTACCGTGAACTCCTTATTCATATGGGATAATAATAATCGTTGAGGCTAATATATTTGAGAAATGAGATATTTTGTAAAAGAGTATTATCAAAAGGGAAAACGCAGTTGGTTCCCTTAGAACCTCAGCCCTCCCCAGATACTCTCATCACAATGCACCGTTATACACAGTCCTCAAAGGGCAGGAATGCTTTAAGAAAAGAGTAACTGTTATTAAAGAGCTGGAGTCTGTAGGTATTGTAGAATACTGTGGCAAGCAAACAGGAGAGACGATGCATGGTAATTCACAAAAAAACATTCCATATG